>NC_031787.1:8024447-8053628 GCF_001522545.3 Parus major
GATGGATGATGGAGGGATGGATGACCCTGCTCTCTGAGTGGTTTGGAGTGTTCCTGCTGGAAATTGCAGACACTGTCTCTCTTTTTCCCCAAAACAGCACCAGAGCTCTCAAAGGACCCAGACAAGAAAGCTGAGGTGCATGAGTGCAGCTGTAAATGGAATATACTGAGATCTGGGTGAGCCAGAGGATGAGGGGCTGGACAGAGGTTTGGGGGGGGATGGTTTGATCCCTGGGCAGGTGACTGCGCCAGCGTGCCTCAGTTTCCCTCTCCTACTACAGGGATAACGACCCTTCCTTCCTCAGCAAGCCCTGCAAGGACTGTTAATATTAATTTTAGAGCACAGGTACTCTGCTATTCGGACAAGGCTGGCAGCAGTTTCAGAGATTAGCAATCAGCCCTTCGACTGTTTCAGCGGGGGGAGTTAGGAAGGGCCCAGGTGGGGAGGGGCTCAATGAGCTGATCAGGGCAGATCACCCAGGCAGGCTCTCAGAAGTGGCAGGAGAGGAAGGAAATGTTTGTTCTTTAAAAAAAGAAAAGGTAACAAGAAGGAATGCAACCAGAAGGAATTTCAGCTGATTCTCAAAAGTGGAGTTTCTTGAGATGTGTAACCTTTAACTTAATCAAATGTATCATGTGGAGCTTCTGCCTGAGGAAAAGTTTGGAGAAGCAGGTGTAGAGAGCAAGTTTCTGGTGTATTAATGACTGTGTAATTCGGTCCACACTCAAGGGAAAATGTGGCAATAACCAGGGGTGGCAAAAACCGCCTACAAACAATCATATATGCATTCCCTGTGTTAGTTCCTCCTGATAAAGAGGTGAACCCTAAACATTAACACCAATCTAGTAAAGTCACAAAGGCTTTCTAGATAGCCTTTCAGGTTTCCCTAATAAAGCCCCTAATGGGGCAGTAAAGTTAACCAAGTGTGGATAGGCAGGAGTCAGCAGCGAGCAAACAGGAGGGGCAGCCCTGGGAAAAGCAGAAGTTTTTTGTGTTCCTGTTCACCTGCCCCAGGTGTGGGCAGCTCTGAACCAGGGGCTGCACCACAGGGAAGGGATTGCAGCTGCCAGAAAAGAATCTGGAAAAGCCAAGCCACAGAGGGACAGGGAATTCATTATAAACAGGGAAATAAAGCCAGGGAAACCCTTCAGGAATTTGTGAGCAGCTCTGAACCTTGATCTGCTTTAACACCATCTCTCTTCAGCAGATCTCAGGGCAGCACTTCCCCCTGATAATGCTGGGTCCCTTTTTTCCTCACTGCACTCTGCTCTATTTTAGTGAAAACAATGGACCCCTGGCCACTTTTAAGAGCTGCAGTGTTTAATTTCGAGGCTCTGTGCTGCTATTTGCATAGGAAAAGGGATTTATTCAGTGTTGCAGCGTTGCTGATTGAATAGAAGCAGGGGGAAAAATACCTGCTGCATTTTTCAATACTAATTATAGATGGCTATTTAATTGAGCCATCCTAAGTGCACAGTGTACTTATGGTGCCCAGGGAGCAAAAATAGATGGGGCTGCTGGGCTGATGCAGCAAAGACATATTGTTCTTTCTCCCTCAGCAGAATTTCATCTTGGATCATACACAGCAAAGCAAAGGGAGTAGAAATTTCAAACAAGCAATTTCTTTCAAGTTTAAAGGCGTTTTAAAGATAAAGAAATTAAAGTTTTGGTATTTTAAATGCAGGTACATAATAAAATATAGAGATCAAGTCAAAGCTCATTGATTTTTCTTGGAGGAGCAAGGCAGATAGAATCTCTAAAGGTGAAAAGAAACCCCAAAGCATTCATTCACAAGAAAAACCTATCCTTGATATTTTAACACAAATAGCAAAAGGCAGAGAAATAAATAAATCCTCCTTCATTTCCCACAGAGAAGAATCAGAGAGCTTGCACTGCATGTCCTGATAGAAACAAATCAGAAATAAGAGTAACCTTAACGTGGGGCTAGAAAAAGCAGGGAAGGACTTACCCACTGCCTCTGTCTTGAGAATGTGCAGGCAGAACAGAGCAAGGAGCAGCAATTCCATTCTCTATTTTAAATAGGCTCAGTGTTGAAACCAGAATTGATTAGACTCCTCGGGATGTGATCATATTTCTGCTCTCAGTTTTATACTGGAGTAAGTAGTCCAGGACAGACCTGAAAGCCATAGCAGGAAGGTGAACTCCTCCCCTTTGTAATTTCTCCAGATTTGTCCTGCTCCTGATTTGCCTAAATTTATTCATTCTCCAAAGTGAATGGCAAAAGGAGTGAGGCTTTCTGGCACAGGGCAAGGAGCTTTTAGAGAACAGCTGAGGCTTTGCCACCTGCACAGGTTTAGCAGCCCAGGGGTAAAATTTTCATTTTCTGGGAGTTTTTCTCCTGGCAGCCTCATGACATTCAATTCATACGTGTGTTCAAGTTAATGTTTCCTTAAAAAAAAACAAAACAGGGAGACAAATAAAACCCCAACTCCCCCTCACTCCTACCCCACAGTTCTCCAAACAGGATTGGAGTTGATTTGTGGGACTGGAAAATGGGAATTCCGTGTGCAGCAACAGGAAATGTTTATTAGGTGACATACAACACCTTACGTACGTAATTAAGCAACGATACATTTTTTTTTAATAATCCTTTTCCTCAACTTTCTGCTTCTGCTACTGTAGTATGAGATATATATATAGATATATATAGATATAGATATATAGATATAGATACACAGAGATTTTTTTGTTTTAGACCCCTTTGTTTTCCTATCTAAATTTTTAAAATTTCATTATTGGAATTAAACACAACCCAGGGCTGTAAATCAGACTTTACCTTCAACAGAGAAAAGCGACACAGCTTTATTACAGACATGGGGTCATCTTTGGGGTTTTTGGGGGTGGATTTTGATCCAGTTGAGGAAAAGAAATGAAGAAAACTTCTCCTAATGCCCATGGGGGCACAGCCCCAAAGCTGGGTGGGAGCAGAGCAGGATGCCCATGAGGGATGGGCAGTGATGTTATTGCAGCTGAGCTGAGCTGAGCGTGCAGAGTCATCCAGCAGAGGCTGAATTCAAGAGAAAGGAGCCCAGGAGTGGCTCCTTGCCCTGCTGCTCTGGCAGTGAGGCTCAGGAGCTGCAGGGACACCCGAACAGCTGAGCCAGAGCAGCTCCTGGGGCTGGAAATAACATCCCCACAATCCAGGAGAGCTTCCCACCCTGCACGGGATTTGCCTCGCACATGGGGATGAGGTAAATCATTCCTGCAGGGGAGAACAATGGGGGATTGGTGGCATTTTCTCCCTTCCCAGCAGAGGTGAATGCTGAGCACGTAGAGGCAGCTGCAGCCTCCAAGGACATCCAAGAAACAATTCCCTCCTGGCTCTGTTCCTTCCTTGGGATGCTCCTTTCTGGGCAGCTGAACCAACACCCATGGAATTTTTTTTACCTGTCCTCTGTTCAAGACTGAAAAGCTGAGGGTTAGAAATTTTTTTGTCTTAAAAATCAGGATTTTTATTTATTTTTGTTTTCCTTTTTTTTCCCTCCTTTTTGTTTTGAAACCTTCCAGCCTGTCATTATCAAAGTGGTAATAAACTGCACTGCAGTGACGTTAATTAAGCCTTTATTTGAGCTCAAAAGTGAAGGCACACCCAGGCAAAGACATTCCCTTTCCTTCTAAAGTCTGCCATCTAATTAAGCAGGGCTGGCACAATTTGATCTCTTTATTTTTATATTTTTTTCCTAAGGAAACTCCCCTGACAAATGCTTGGATATCAGTTCCCAATGACATCGTTGCACTTCAGGATTTGCACTTTTTAAAACCAAAACTGCCCTGAGATGCAAATGATGCCATCAAGAACTGGGTGCATTTTACATAAAGACTTTTGGAGATTGAACCTGAAGACTTGAGAGGATCTTGGCCAGAGGAGATGACACAAAGCCAAGCAGATCTCTGAATTCCAGGCTGGTTTTTCCTGGCAGCTGCAGGGCAGGGATGGACAAGTGGGAATATCAAATCCAGTATAAACTGTGTTTATTTTGTGGCCATGAGAGCCACAGCAACAAAGGCTGAGAGGGTGAGACTGGCTCGAATCCAAAGCCTGGTCAGGGATGAGCTGACCCAGCAGGGACTGTCCCTGGGATTGGGAAGCACTTCCAAGGGATTTCAGACACAGATGGGTTTCAGGATGAGCGAGTGGGTGATTGGGAATCCCACCCTGCAGAGTGAGAAAACACCGAGTGCTCCTCGTTCAGCTGCGTGGTGTCGTTTTATTCCTTAGAGTTCCCACACCTCTGAACAGGAAATCTGGAATTTCAGGGCTCTTGCTGAAACAGGAACATTAAAGCTTCATCTTCCATGTGCAAACGTGGGCTGGCTCTGATTCTCCCTGACTCTGCTGCACTGGGAATGCTGTCCCAGCACAAGGTGATCCCGTGGAATGGGATTGAAATTCAGCTGGGAGCAGGGATGAGATGATTCTGCCTTCCTCACACCCAGCTGATCAGTGGAGAGGCTTTTGGAACACCTGGATCCAGGTGTTTGTTCCCTTTCAGACAGCACAGGTTCTCCAAAGGGATCACTCCAAACCTGGGAGGCAAAAACCCCTCCAGGAGAGCGGCTGGAGAGGGGAGGAGCAGAGCTCTGGGTTTCCAAAACAGCTCCGAAAAATCTTGGAAGGAGATCATACACCCCATTTGTGTCTTCCTCTCCAGAAAGGAAGGCTTTAATCTGCATAAATTGAAACATAAATTGGATAAATAGGCTCCTTATTTGGATTACTCCCTTTCCTGGCTGTTTCTTCCTCTCAGGCCTCGTGATGCCCGTGGAGAGGCTGGGCACAGGGATACTCTGGTCATGGCAGTGAGACTTGGATCCATGGAATGATTCTGTGGAGCTGCTCACACCACTTGACATTTTTTGGTGCAGGTTTGGTGTCTGCAGCAGTGACAGCACAAAGCTGAGCACAGGGACACCCGGGGAAGGAGAACCATCCCATTCCCCAAGGGCTGGGCTCAGGAACTGAGCAGGGGACAGAAAATGGGGCAGTGAAAGAAATCCCTCATCCTCCTGGGGTTTTCTGTCTGCACCTGACTTCACAAGAGACACCAAATCTCCTGTGGCTCGTGCTGCATCTCTTCTCCCCCCTGTGCTGTGGGATTCCTCTTTCCATCACAAGGATGCAGTTTTCCTCTGGAGTTTCAGGCACAGTTCCAGTTTCCCTGTCAGCACAGAGGACACGGGGCTGCTGTGCCCCACCCCAGGGTGAGGAGCTCCCCAAGGGTTACTCTGCAGGGCTGGGGCTCAGCTCCTGGATGAATTCCCTGTTTTGGGATCAATTTTGGTGTGTCCCAGCTGGGGCCTCTCTTTGTGGGTCCCACTGGAGGCTGACAGCTGCAGCTGGGGGTGATTCTGAGGCTGTGGGCTGATTTTCACCTGGATTTTCCACACTTGAATCATCACTAAAAATTCAGCCTGAAGCCTCTTGTGCCTCTTTCTCAGTCCCTTCAGTGTGGTCAGTGGTTGTTGTCTTCCCCACAGGCACAACCAACAGATAATTCCACAAAATGAGGCCATTTCTTACACATACATCAAAACCAACTGGGCATTCAGATAAAGAAATATAAATACAATCACAGAACTAAAAAAAGAAATGTTGCAGAAGGTGAAATCTCACCAAATATAAATCAAAGGCTGCCCACAGCAAGGTACAGTCTGAGATCCTGGAGATTAGATTGAGATCCTGGAGATTAGATTGAGTTCCCCAGAATCCTGTGTCACCTTAAACAAACAATGGGATTGTTCTTTCCCCATTTATAGGATGCAGATAACAATTTCCTCACAAGTGTCCAGTGAGGTAAGTACAGGGAATGCTGCACAGTTCCTGGAATATGGGAGTAGGAAAATGCCCTTGAGTTGAGGTTGTTCCATGAAGAGGTTGGGCTTTAAATTCAAAGTGTTTTTCATCTGGTTTTGGGAGCTCCAGCTGCATCACAGAGGGTTGGAATAAACAAATCTGGGGCTTTCTGTACATTAAAGCCCACTAAAAAAGCAGCTTCCACACTATTGTCTCCCTTAATCCAGCAACATGATGGTAATTTGTATGCAATTCTATTAGGCAAATCAGATTACAAATCTTTTGTGGAGAGCTATTTATACCACTTGATATTACTTTAATTACATTCTGATCTCACACCGTTTAGCGTTCTGTGCTCGAGCACCAAATTTTCAAATTACAGCAACTTCAAGCAGCATTTTCAGGAGCATCTGGAGCCCTTTGGAGCCCAAATTCACAGATAAGATATTTTTAGCCATCAGGGTATTTTCAAAGCCATTTTGCTCTGTGGATGAACTGTTCATCACCGGTGTCCTGTGTTCCACTGCTGCTGGGAGTGAAAGGATTTGCTGGGCTGGCACAGAGGTGACAGAAATAGTGGGGCCCTTGTTCAGCAGCAACCTCACACCAGAGGTGTGGCTGCCAGGGCTGCCCCAGCTGGGATTACAAAGGCTGTTTTATCTGGGACACTGGGAGAGGAGAATTTCATAGGGTGTTAATACACCCCCAGGCTTGATTGATCAATTCTCAGCCCTTATTTCTATGTAATCATTCCCTTGTGACCATCTGAAATATTTATTGCTTACTTAGACTTGTAAAAAGTATAATAATCATGCTTAAAAAGTGTATTAATTAATTATAAAGTATTCCTATTACACAAAAATTGTGGGTGCTGACTGCACAATAAACTGAATATACTTCCATACACTTTGATAGAAAAAAAAGCCCTAGAATTCCCCTTTTTAAACTCAAAATTATAGCCTACATTTCTTAAATTTTAAATTTGGCAGAGCTATCAGAGTTCCCAGATTCCCATCTCTGGGCCTGGAATTGCTGCTGTAATGATCAGTGCTGAATGAGGGAGCCCATAAATTCAGCTGAGCTGCTTGGCAAGGTTGTGGTAGAAAATTGTGCCTAGTGAAGATGAATCCTTCATCAAAGTAACAATAAACTGGAAATTGAATCAGAATAAATAACATGGCTTTACCTGGATAATTGTCCTGCTCACCTGGACTGCTCAGCTATTTAAAATCTCTCTGCTCCCACTGTACCCTGTATTTTATTCCAGCAGTGCCCTCTGCTGAGAGCATGGAATGTGCATCCCCAGAGCTTTTTTTTTTCCCCTCAAGTTTCAGGTATTTTCAGTCTAAGTCCTCAAAAATAATTTGCATTTAAAAAGATGGAGAAAGAAAAGCCACAGTGGTGTTGGTACTGGTTTATTAATGAACAAGCCAGATGAAAGAAACACAAAACATCCTGTAGCAAAGGCACGGGGAGTGATGCTGGTTGGGTTTTACATGTGTTACCATGAAAGGATTAAGTGGGAAAAGGGATTTTCTGGGCTGCTGGGGTCCAGGCTGGTGACACAGCACTGATGTTTTATTTCAGCTCCCTCAGCCACACGCTCCTCACTCCAAACCCACAAAACTCTGCTCTCCCTTTCCTGACTTTTGTGATTTGTGATCAAATTAATTCCTGAGTTAAAGCCGAATTCATTCCATTTTAGAATGGAGAACCCCAAACTGCAGCTGTGACCCCTCATCTCCCCAAGCCCTGGCTGGGCTTTTTTCTTGTCAAAGGTTGCTTCCAGCAGCTCATCCGTGTGGGAAATGTGTTCTGCAGTTTGGGCTATCCTAGCAACTCCGGGTGATCGGCTCAGCCCCGAGCTGGCAACCCAAATATTTAAAAACACACCTGGTTAAAGTTTAATCCCCATCACGATGATGATGTGGCAGCAGGAGCTGCGTGTCAGGAGTGGTTCTGTGCCCGGGGTCCAGGTGGGAGCTCCTGGGGAGTATGGGATGAGCAAAGCTGGCCTCGTCAGGGGCTGCCTGGAGCGTTTCCCACCATGAATGGGTTCCCAAACTGCTCTGCCAACTACACCAAGATCTGGAGTCATTACCTGGTGCTGGCCCTGGGCATCCCCCAGCTGACCATCAACGTGGCCTCCATCATCTTCAACTGCACCGTCATCTTCACCCGCCTGGCCACCAGGGACCTGCACAAGCCCATCTCCATCCTCTTCTGCAACCTGGCTGTCTCTGACCTCTTCACCAGCTTCTCCGGCTTCTGGATCTCCATGTTCTTCATCACCAACCCCGACATCACCATCTTCGGCTCCCAGGACATGCTGGCTCCCTACGCCCTCTACACCACGTCTATCTTATCCACCATCTACAACCTGGTGAGCATCGGCATCGAGCGCTACCTGGCCGTGGCCGAGAGCATGAGGACGAGGTTCAGGGTGGCCAGGAACCACTCCATCGCCGTGGTCTTCATCAACTGGGTCCTGGCTTTCTTCCTGGGCTGCCTGCCACTGATGGGCTGGAACTGCCTGCACGCAGAGAGGAACATCTCGGTGCTCTACAGCCCCTTCTGCGTCAACTACCTCGTCTTCATCGCCATGCCCAACGTGGCGCTGGCCTTCCTCGTGCCCCTGTTCACCTACCTGAGGATCATCATCATCCTGAGGAAGAGGAAGCTGAGGATGCAGGCGTGCGGCCAAGCCACGGGCACCTACAAGTCAGCAGAGACGCAGGTGGCCAGGACCAGCATCTCCATCTGGCTGCTGGCGCTGGTGTCCTACGCGCCGTTCTTCGCCGGCGTCATCTTCGACGCCGCCAACCAGCGCTGCCACACCGACCTCTACCCCGGGGTGTACATCTTCAGGAACTGCACGGCCATGCTGATCACCATCACCTGCCTGGGCAACCCCATCCTCTACACCCTCAAGTTCAGGGCGCTGGGGGCCAAGTTGAAGGCGCTGCGCTGCCTCTCGGCCAACCGCGTGCGGGCCTGCACCATCGAGAACATCTAACCAGGAACAGGGATCCAAACGCGCACGGCAGGTCACGGTGGGCTCAAAAACCCGAGTGGACGTGGCCCTTGAGGGAGTTTGGTGGTGGATGTGGTGGGTTGGTGATCTCAGAGGCCTTTCCCAGCCTTGGCAGCTCTGTGGTTCCCTGCCTGGCTGCAGAACCAGCCCGGGGATGGAGGATGGAGCCTGGTGGCTCCTCCCAGCAGGGTCCCTGCTGTCCCTGTCCCTCTGGAAGCTCTGCCTGGCTGTTCAACGGGAACGGGAGCTGCTCTCCCTGCAGTTAAAAATAACTCCATTATCGGTGTTTACTTTGCGCCGCGGCCGCACTCGCCACCCTCACGTCCCTCTGTGTGGGTTGTGGTTCTGGAGAGGGTGAAACAGCTGGAAAATTCCCAGGAATCTGGGGGAATAACAGTGTTTTACTTTCTTGTTTAGTCAGTCAAATTGTGACTTTTGACTGCTGGGTGAATCTTTATTAACAGGGGCACTCAGAGCAGTTTCCCTGCTGTAATTTTAATTGCTGGATGAGGTGGTTTTGTGAGATATTTTGGCTGTGCTTTCATATTCCTGCTTTTGAGGGCACACTCAAGTCCCTGGCTTGTGACATTTGTACTGTTCCAGGTGAAAACCTTGGCTGGGCTCCTCAGGATCAGAGCTGCAGTCAAATTGCCTGTAAAAAAAGAAATAAAAATGTCAAGACCAGGTGTTTTGTAACAGAAAAATGTCTGAACTCCTCCCTCTCAAAAGCAAAAAGAGTTGGTTACTGGGGTATTTATTTAGTAGATATTATTCTGTCAGATCCCGGTGGAGATGGATGCTTATTCTTAGTTATACTGGGATATTTCCTAGAAGAATCTCAATGTTTAAACTTCTTTAGAAGCCTGGATTGGATCGTTTTTGTGACATCAGCTCATGTTTCTGGTTCTGCACTGCTCAGCTGCTGCTCTGTGGTATTTCATCAACGCACAGCAATAAAATTCCATAAAATTCCACACAGTGATGATGTTCTCACATTCATCCCACCCACTTGGAGTTTTCAGGGACTTCTTTCCAATTTCTTTGCTTTGTTGTTGTTTCCTCATCTTTCTATCTATCTACATATCTCTCACTATATATATTTCTCTACTATATCTCCATATCTCCATCTATTTATATATTTTATATATCCCCATATCTATACCTCTATCTCTATCTCGATGTATACATCTCTCTCTCAACTCCCTCTTGCTTTCCCCATATGCAGAGCTATCTCTCGATGTATCTATATCCATAGATCCCTCTATATTTATCTATTTATGGAAATATCTCCAAATAGCGCGGGAAAATGCCGTGAGTAGGGCTGCGCTCGGCGGTGGATTAAGCGCGCCTGGCCGGCGGCGCTCGGCGGTGGATTAGCAGCCCTGGGCGGCAGAGCGGAAGCGGAAGCGGCGAGAGCGGCCATGCGGGTCCCGGGGCCGTGCGCGGAGTGCGGGGCGGGGGACGCGGCCCGGTACCGCTGTCCGCGCTGCGGGAGCGCTTAGTGAGCGAGGGGCTGGGCGGGGAGGGAGCGGGGGACGGCCCGGTACCGCTGTCCGCGCTGCGGGAGCGCTTAGTGAGCGAGGGGCTGGGCGGGGAGGGAGCGGGGGACGGCCCGGTACCGCTGTCCGCGGGGCTGAGGCTGCGGGGCTGAGTGGGACTGACCGGGGCGGAGCGGGGCTGAGCGGGGCTGAGCGGGGCCGGCCCCGCCGTGCTCGGCCCGTCTCACGCCGTTCTCCCCGCAGCTGCTCCGTGCCGTGCTGCCGGACCCACCGCGGTGAGTGCGGGCCCGGGGGGGCCGGGGGCGGCGGGGCTGGCCCGGGGCTAACCGGGACTAACCGGGACTAACCGGGTGTGCCCGCAGAGCGCTGCGCAGCCGAGCCCCGGCAGGAGCGGGAGGCGGCCGGGCAGGAGCCCCCCCCAGGGACCGCACAAAGCCCCTGGGCCCTGGAGGACATCCTGGGCGAGGAGGACGAGCAGGACCGCGTCCCGCCGCAGAAACTGCAGCTCCTGGGTAATCGCGGGAGGCGAGCAGGAACGAATCCTGCAGGGAGCTGCAGCTTCTCCCGGGCCCCAGCGCGTTCCGAGTTCCCTCTGGCCCTCGGGAGGTTGGTTTGCAGGGCAGGGCTGGCCTCAGGGCCCTCTGCAGCTCTGGGCTTGCCCCCGCTACAGGAGAATCAGCAGAGCTGAGGGATTTGCTGCGGAACCCCCACCTGCGGCAGCTGCTGCTCACCCTCAACCAGGCTCGGGACAAAAGCTCCCTCCTGAGGAAGCTCATGCAGGAGCCCCTGTTCGTGGAGTTTGCCGACTGCTGCCTGAGCATTGTGGAGCCCCCCGAGGAGAAGGAGAACGTTCTTCCCGACTGAGCTGCTCTGGGAATGGGGTTTTTTTGTCTTTCAGGAGCCAGAGCTGCTCCACTGTGTGTCCTGGCCCCTTTGCCCGTGGGTGTCAGTGCTCTGATTTCAGTTTGGAGCTGACAAACAGGGGCAGGGGTGTGTTGGGACACGTTTCTAGATCCTGGGGGTTGAACTTGACACTCTCTGGAATTCTTTCCATTGGCACAGAAATACTGGCAGCCACGGGAAATGTTGCTTCACAGTGACCACATTAAATATATTTGCATTTATTTTAATCTACAAGTACTCTGAAATGTTTCTGTTCACTGAAGGTTGTTGGGAAGGGTCAGACACCTTGACAAGGCATTGAGCAGTTTATTTTAGATGACATACACAGAGCAGCTGAACATTTTCAAGATCCATGAGCAACAAAGGGAGGGTACAGAGCACCCCTGGGCAGGGTGGTGCTGTTTGGGGAGCTCTGCAGACACCTGGCAGCTGTGAGAGCTCACAAATTTTGGTCCTGTAGATAAAAACAAGAGCCCAGCCTTGCTTTTCCCTGAGACATCTGCCCTTAGTGCTGCAGCTGGCTGCTCCTCACTCCCTTGGGGACACTCGTGGTCAGTCAGGACGGTTGCACCTCTGAGAATCCAGCAGGAATCAGGAATATTTATTTGCATTATTTGCTCTCTGTTGAGCAGCCTCTGGCTCACACAGGCAGTGCCAGCAGCGTTCAGTTCAAGTATTCATTGCTTCAAGCACCTGATCTGTTGGAATTGATTTGTTCCCATAGTGTTGATATTTCCTGTAAAGTGTGGGGGGGAGGAGCTGCCCCACACACTCTGAAGTTAATTTAATGTGTGTTATTATCACGTGTGTTATGCTGAATTAGCCATCACGTTGTACATACAAGGCAGCGCTGTGGAAGCTCTGAGGTAGCAGCAGAAGTGGATGCTGAGTGATTTGAAAGCAGCAGCTTGCAGAGAGCCCTCCCTGGAGGGCAAGGCCAGGGGGCAGAGCTAAGTGGGCAGCAGCTCCTCTCTGTCCAGCAGGATCTGGTTGAATCCCGTGACCGAAAACGCCGTGGTGTGGGGGCTGACATTGGCAAAATGCAGGGGGGACCTCCTGAAGTGGAACTTGACAGAGCCCTGCAAGGAAGGACAAGAGGGGGAGAGTTTTCAGCCAGTGTGCAGCTGATTGTGTTATTCACTTTTATATCTTGAGTATATGAACCACTGGTGGATGAGGACAAAGGAGCTCCTCCAGAGGAGTTCAGTACAAATGGATTTAAGAGAAATGGTCACTAAAAAACGTGATTTGAACTGCAATCAGCTCAAACTCTGGAGGTTGGAGTGCTCAGCACTGACCCTGGCACATTTTGCAGTAGCTGTGGCAGTTCCTGCACACAGAATCTGATGCAAACACAAAAATGTTCCCCCCCAGACCCGAGGGTGATTTGTAGCTGCAGTTTCTGAGGGGAGGCAGTGCCTGTGGCTGCTGGGAAATGCTGTCCCAGCCTGTTCCCAAGCTGTGGCAGGTGCTGCAGGCAGGAGGGAGGGGTCAGTACCTGTGGGAGGGCTCTGATGGAGGCGATGCCACAGCCCAGGTCCTCCCTGGAGCCCTCCTGCAGCCCCCTGAGGCAGCTGAGCAGCGCCAGCGCCCGCCGCAGCCCCAGCACACTGACAGGGGCAGCAGCCAGCGCCAGGCCCAGGGGCCAGAGCTGCACAACTGCCTCCAGAGGCCACGTTGTGTCCAAAGAACAGGGAGCTTTGGCCAAGGTAGCTCCAGGAGCTGGGAACTCCTTTCCTTCCCCCTCGTCCAGCTCTGCTGCTGCCAACGCGGCCGCTTTTGCCTGCAATAGACACAGAACAACAATATTCTCAAATGTCCTGGACACAACTTAGGACTGCAAAACTGAGAGGCTAAAAAAGAGAGAGTCTGGAAGGACAGCACACCCCAATTTCCATGCAGGTAAGGAATGAGTTTGTTCTGCAGGATGACCCAGAAGCAGCTGTACAGGACTGGCATCTCCTCTGCTCTTCAGCTGGAGAGTTTTCTGCAGCACTGGGTTTGTAGTTCTCAGACTCCTTTTCACACTCCAAAAAGCCTCAGGCTCCATTTCAGTGCTGTCCTGTGCCCCATACTCACCTTCCATTTCCTCCAGCCACGCTGGATGACGCTGACAGCCTTGCGCACCCTCTGGAATCGCCTCTTGGCTAACCAGGAGCGAACAGCTGAGGATTGAACAGAGAGAAACCTGAGTGCAGAGAATCTCAGCAGCTCTCACACACATTGTGAGAGATGGTCCTTAGCCACTCGTGCCTCTGTAACCCCCCAGTGTGACTGGAACTGTCCCTTGCTGTCATTTCAGCCCCACCCTTAGCAAGTCACCTGCTTGGATGAGAGCTGCAGAGCGTTTCTTCTTTGCTGTTTTCTTCTCTTTAAATCTTCTCCAACAGCACTGGATGCAAAATGCCTTCTCATTTAACACCTCTGTTCTCCTGGCTTCCAGGAGCTCCAGCTGCAGTGGGGAACAGGAGCCTGGAGTTAGGGATGGAATTGTGCAGCCTCTTGGTGTTTGTCAGGGGATCACAGCCTCATTCCAGCGTCCTTTGACTGCTGGATTAGGTTTGGGAAGTGCCAGCACTTCATTAGTGCTTCTTTGGGAACATGGAAATGAAAATGGAAGTTCTTGGGGAGGAAAGTGGAGCCTCCCACAGTCCCAGCAGCAGCAGGTTCATACCCAGCTCCCTTGAAGGGGCTGCTTCCAGGGCTGCATCCTGCAAGCCTGGCAGAAGTGCCTTTGTCTCCTTCCTCCCTTTCCCCAGGAAGTTGTGTAGGCCTGCTGGAGCAGCCAAATCTGTCATCTGGAGCTAAGGAAAGCTGTCATCTTTACTGGAATTCTGACAATCCTAGACACAAGTGCAGCTCCTTGTCCACTGGCAACACAGAGGCCATTACACAAAGAGCTTTGCAGAGCTGGATTCTGATGGGTGCCTGATTGAGAACTGGATGGAAAATGCTCAACTCTGGTCACGCTGCCTTGGCAGGAGCACTCCAGAGCCATCAGCCAAGGAGCAGCACTTACCATGGAATTGGCCAGGAACACCTTGGTTTCACCACAGTAGACTGAGGGGATTTTTGCTCCATCCCCTGTTTCCTGAGCAGGGGTTTGTTCCCTAACAGCATCCTGAAGGATCTCCAGAACAGCAGCACGTGGTGCTTTGTCATCACCCATCACTGGAATCTCACCTGGAAGTGAAGCATTGAGGAGAAGGCAAAACTTAGAAATCAGGGCCAGGGAATTGCCTTTGCACTGAGACTTCTTGGCCATTTAGAGGGGAAACATCTGCAGCAAGAGGGGAGGAGGAGATGGCTGGGGGCCCTTGATCTTGCTGTGTTTAAGGCTAAATGAGACAGGTGCCAGCAACCAGAAAAGCAGTGTGGGGTGTTTGAACTGGGCTGTGGTTGGGTGCTGCCTTCTCATCTGTTATCACCTCTGTTCTCCACAGGTAAAATTGTCATTTGGGGTAGATCTAGAATGAAACAGAGGGCTCAGGTGTTCTCCCATCCCAAGCATCCTACATGGAAGCAGGAGAAAGCAGCAGCAGTGCAATTAAGAATAGACTGAACAGCTGAGTCCTAAAAAAACCACATTAAATACTCAAAACTCAAAGCTGTGGGAGCAAAGACCAAAAGGCAGGGAATTGTAGCCTTAATGTACTGAAAAGTGCAGGAAGGGGAAACAAATTCTACACAATTGTACAGCTGTCACAGGGCACTGGGAGCAGCTATGGGGTCCTGTACTGAGCAGGAATTTATGGCAGCAATTACAGGTTATTAAAGCCATTTCTGGGACACAGTGCACAATTTTCTACGTTACAAACAGGTCAGCCAGATGAATCTCTTTGGAAATAGAGATAGACTTAATTCAGACCTGGAACAAGAGACTGTTGCAGGAGTTCCTGCATGCACAGGGCTGGATGGGTTTTGCATCATTCCATCCTGGATACTGTTTGCTTTTCTGCTATAAATATTTCTAAGGAGATGAGAGCATTTTAAGGTCCTGAAAACAAATAGAAGCAATTCTTGCTTACAGGAAGACATCTGGTGGCTCTGATGGTGTTCATGGGGCTGGGCTGATAAGGGAACCAAAAGCTTATTCCTGTGTTTGGGAAATTGTTTTGCTTTGTTTGCAGCTTATTACCCCCTCGAGATAAAAAGGACTAAAAACCTATCACAAAGAGGCTTTGCAGGTAATGGGTTTGTAACTGAGGGGGAAAGATCCAGTGTGTAAGTAATTTTCCAGCCTGCACTTCCTTACTTCACCCCACTTCCACATGGTGAGGAGATTCCCACCAATTTTACCCTGAAAGGCTGGTCCTGCTTCCCACAGCTGCTGTTTATTGACCAGACCCACTGGGTGAAGAGGGGATTCATTTGGGGGACAGAAAGCAGCTGCAGTAACCTTCAGTATTAAATGTAACCACCTGATGAGCTCCTCCTCTCAGGAGTTCATAGCAAAGGCATTACCTGTAGGCTGGATTGTGTTTGTTAAAGTCCATCCTCAGTTAGAAAAAGAGAAGTTGGCAAAAGGTGGAAGAAGCAGCAGAGTCCAGGTAAGCTGGAAGGTCAGTGATTCAGCAAAGAAACAGGTGGGGAGGGGGGGAAGAAAGGAAGGAGAAGGAAAATAAGGCAAAAGATAAGTGGTTTTCAAGTCTACTAAAGAATCAACTCTAAATCAAATTATACTGGGTGAGGGGAACCCCAGACACCATTGTAACTGTGATTGTTCCACCCAGGAGGAACACAGAAAACCAGCAGCGAGGGGAGAGATTTTAAGTGTTAAGCAAATTAGAAACTCAGGTTGGTGACAGGTTAAAGAAGTATTTTGAGAACAGTGGTGAATACAGTAATTATCTGATCTGTGTGATACCAAGTGGGTACAGGGACAATTTTACTTGATGGCAGAGGGATTACCTGTAGAAACTCACCTTTTTTCTCAACAGGATGAAAGTTACTTTTATCCCACACTCTCTTTTTACTGGAGCCCCAGGATTTTCTCAGTAGTTCATAGCGCTCAGTGAAACTTTGGAAAGGGATCCTGAGAGACAAATGTGCAGTCAATTCCAGGCAGGGATCATTACTGTGAATAACTGATCCTTTTTGCTGTATGGTAAATAAGTGATCCTTTTTGCTGTATGGTAAATAAGTGATCCTTTTTGCTGTATGGTAAATAACTGATCCTCTGAAGGGGGAAAATTCCAGAATGGCTCTGTGGATCCAGTATGTGGGATGCAAACAGACTGATGCCTAAATGGTCAAACAGGCCAGAAAGTACAGAAATTCTGAAGAAATTCAGATTTCCCAGTAACAGTGATTGTAGCAAAGCCTGGGCAGGAATTGGATGTGCTGATGGTGCAAAATATTTGTGTTTCTTGTTTATAAGCTCTTCTGAATAACTAAATGCCACCAACTGCTATAGAAAAGGATTATGCTGAAGAAGCTGGACTTACCTGACTGGGAAACCTGCTGCACTGATGCTGATGGCTTCCACTATTCCACAGGCCTGGAGCTGGCTGAGAACCTGGGGCACAGATTGAGATGGTTTAGGCAACACTGACTTTTGTGGAAGCTGCTCCTTGTGTGCCCTGTCCTGGGCATCCACAGCCAGCAGTGCCCAAACCCAGCAGGGTGTGAACAGCCAGGGTTGGTATTTCCATGCTCAGCAGATTCCATGGCTGTTTAGAGCCTGACTGCCCATCAGATGTGGTTCTCTAGTTACAGCTTTAGCATCTGCTGCTCTGCTCCCAAAGCTTCTCAGCCTCCTGAACTCCAGCAGCAAGCAGAGTTTTGTTTTGAAGGTATTTGTGTGTCCAGGGCTGCTCAGATCACCTCCACCTGTTTGAAGGGCTGGGAGGGCAGCAGCCCAAATCACCCCAGCAACAAGCAAGGTGCAGCTGGAAGAGCTGCTGTGCTTAGGAGCCGTTTTGGACAAGCACCTCAGTGACTCTGAAAGGGTGTTTATCTCAAAGGAGAAAGAGCTATTTCAAAATGTGCCAAGGAAAGAGCTTTGCAAGTCACTCAAGATCCTAAGAAACCCAGAGGAAAGCCCTGGGGAAAGGCTTTGGAAAAGTTACCTCTTCTCTCCTGAAAGTCATGGCCTTGCAGTCAGCGTTAGGCTTGATGCAGCGGATGTAATGGGGTGTGGTTCTGCTCAAAATCTCCATCAGGTGTTCCAGGGAGCTCTGCAGGACACAAACACAGGGTTCATCAGGGCTCCTCCTCCTTCACCCCATGAAGCTGCTCTTGGCAAAGATCTCTTTACAGACTCAGTGTTGGAGCACTTCCACCGGACACCTTGAGCAAAAAATCCACTCTGTGGATGCCTTCATCAAATTGTTGATGGTAAACCCAGAAAGTTTCCAAAATTACAGAAAACCTGAATAGGATGTACCTTGAACTTGGACACCACTGTAACAACAGCTGCTCTGTTCTGGGTTTTGGTGTTATTTTGGTTCTTTTCTGTCACAGGAAATAATTTTTGAAGCAAAGGGTCCTTTGAGTTCTGCAAAACGTGGACCAGCTCTGGTGGAACAGCATCCTGCAAACAGACATGACCTGTCAGTATCTGGACCTGGCAGGCACCTGCACCTCTGAAAATAAGAATTCCACATATAGAGATAGAACAGTATCTCTGATGCCAAATTTGATGTGACCACAGCTGCACTTTCAAATCTGATGATGTGCATTCATTCATAGTCAGATTTAGGAACAGAAAACAATGTTTGGCTGAACATTCAGCAAATCCAGTCAAATGTACAACTGTTCCCAACACTGTTCTTGTTACACAGCCTAAGAAAGCTCCAACTCTCAGGACTGGTTCAGTCCCTGAAGGACAGAATGCAGAAGACATCACAAATATTCCTTTGAATTAAGAGATGGTGTTTTATTGCTAAATAAATAGTAGCACTTGCCATAATTGCTGGGGATGTCAGAGCTGAGAAGGGAGCCTCCTCTCTGCAGACTAGTTCACATTTCAGTTATCCCCTGATGGCCAAAATTTGAGTGCTTTCAGCACTTTCAGTAGTTAAGTTCATGCTCTTGTTTCTCATAAATTTGTCTGATTTTTTTGGGAATTAAGTGCTGTATTTCTAGCTATAAAAATGCCCTGATGCCATTAACAATTCTGCACCCCCCAGGAATGGAGGAAGCCCTGATATGGTGATGGTTCACTTCAACCTCAGCTCTGAGGTGTAACAAAGCATCTGCCTGTGCCAGTGGTGGTTCAGAGAATCACACCAAGAACATCACCCAGTTTTACATGGCCTGAAGGATTTATTTGCAGCAAGGTATGTCCAGGACCCAGCACTGAACATATTTGTCAGTGAGGCTTTGATTTAAATCACTTTAGGTCTGTAAGATACTTTTAAGATTTTTTTAAACAGCTCTTTCTGCAAACACCTACCTTATTTTTCTCCACCATTGCTGCCAGATGATAGCAGACTTTGCCAGCATAATGGGAAATGATAAAGTTGGGCTTCTTACTGAACTTATCTCGACTTAAACACTGATTACTGGACAAGGCTTTCTCAATCCTGGTTTGGAACAGGTCAGTGTTGGAGGGTCTGTTCAGACGACACTCCTGCAAAGGACACACAATTGCAGCATCTCTGATTTGTCCCAAAGAAATGATTCTAAAAGCTACAACATTTAAAATTCAAATCGTAGCAATATTACCTTTAGAGCTGCTTTGAGTATGCAAGGCCTGAAACATTGGGAAGGAAGAGGGGGAGAGAAGTAATTGAGGCTTCATATTTGAATCAGAACATGGATCAGAGGGAAAAAGACAACTCAGAACAGGAGGAAGCAGTGGCATGACTTTTCTGAAACTGAAGCCCTGCAGACATTTTATAGCTGACAGGTTTTCTATTAATTTACTGTTTGTGTTTTCTTTGGTGGTGTGGGACAAAGGCAGGAAACTGGGCCCAAGAAATGAAGGGTTTAAATCACACTTACCTCATTCAGCAAGGAAAAAATGCTGAGGGGATTTCCCTCTATCAGATCAAGGCAGTTCTGGTTATCCTGGTAGTTTATGAATGACCACTGCAGGCCTTCAGCTACATATTCTTCCTGAAGGAAGAGGGAAGGGGTTATTCTGCAGCAGAGGGCACCAGAGCTCAGAACTCTGTGCCCTGGGCAGCTGATCCAGGTCCTGTTTGAGGAGTTAATCCCAGCTCAGCTCCAGATCAACACCAAGCTTGAGGAAAAAAAAACCCACATGAGGATATTCTACCCCAGGTAGCTTTTGGGTGTGGATCAGAACCTGCTGGAACAATTTATCTGAGGATTTGGGAGCCCCATGGATTTATCAGAGTGAGCTGCAAGGCTGCTTTAGAGAGCAAACAAAGGCCACAGTCACACAAAGCCTCCGTGGCTGTGCTGAGATTTTCCCTGAAGGACAAGGAACAAGCAGAACTCCTTCCTTGGACTGGGACACAGCCCCAACCCAACCTTTGTGTGCCAGACTTCACTAACTGGGCTCCATTTAAAGCAAAGCCTGATCTGAAAGGAAGTGCAGAGAGATACTGGGTTGGAATAATTGGTACAATATTTATGCTGAATTACAGGACAAACTGTCAGCAGTGTTTAACAAGCACAAGCTCTGGGCAGTTATTTGAAAAGCCTCCTGCCAAAAGCTTGCTCAGCACAGCCACTAATGGCATTTAAGTGGTTTGGGGGACAGCCAGATCCAGAGGTAAGAGGGCAGGCAGTGCGTGGGAGGGGTGCTATAAACAGAGGTCATGGAGCTGTTTCAAGCAAAGCAATTGTGTGCTTGAACTTGCTTTCCATCTTCCCTGACCATTAACCCCTGGCATGCTGACCAGGGCAGGCAGGGAAAGCAGCCTGGCAATAGCAAAAGCATAAATTGCAGTCAAAGAAATACTTATCTCCTGAATAAATTGACAAAAGCCTGCTGTGAGGTAGGAGGTGCCAGCACACTGGTGCCATAAAGAAAATAATTTCCCTGATTCCAGTTAATGGCAAAGAGCATTTTGGTAATGGATCTGCAGTGGGGAGGGCTAGAGCAGCAGCCCTGGCAGGGACTCTGCACCTTGCAGGGCACTCAGATGAGAGCTGGAATTAGCAGTGTGTGACCGGTGAGGGACTGCATGGTGCAAAAAAACCTTCTCTGCTGTGAAACAACACCATCTGAGTCCCTCCTTAAGCAAAAAGAAAAGCTGGTGCACACTGGGGTTTGTTTTAAAGGCAGCAGCATGACTGGGAGCTGTGTCTTGTGGTCCCACGTGCTCAGGTGTTTGGGTGACAGGGTCCTGGTGGGCTTTGCCTTCACACCAAGCTCAGCCTGGAAGTTCCCCATTCTTTAGGGACTTTATGCTTAATGGCTGTAAGCAGAAACTTCCAAGAGAATCCCAAGTCAGGCTGCACTTACCCCAAGAATTTAGTCTCAAGTGTTCAGCTCTTTGAGGAAAAGCAAACAGCCTGACAGGCAGAGATCCAATGGATTTCCAGTCCCCAAGAGACAAAGCTGTGTCATTCCAACTGCCCCACACTCCCCTCTTTGCAAAACCACTGCTCCCTCCCACTGCTTTCTGTGGCATTGCTGAAGGTCCCATCTGACCATGGGCACAGCAATGCAATTAAAGTAACAAAAAGATGCTGGTTTAAATCAGATATTGAAGATTTGATCTTCAGTTTGGGGTATTACCTGCTGTGCCTTCAGGTAGTGAGCTACAAAGTGCTGCTGCAGTTTCTCATTGGCATAATTAATACAGAGCTGCTCCAAGTTGTTTTCAGGGAAAGCTTCAAACCCATAAACGTCCAACAAACCTGGAAGGAACGTGGGAGGACAGAGAGCTTTAGTTTAGGAGCAGCTTGGAGGGCTGCTGGCCCCTGAGTTAAACCAGGGTGGGATATCCATACCTATAAAGCTGGTCCATACTGAGGGATCTGTGTAGATGTTTTCATTTATCACCAAAACCAGCCACTCAAACAACCTGCAGACAGCAACAAGGGGATTAACTGGAAGCTGCTTGCTTGCAAGAATCAGAATTGTTTCCTTTACTGCTGTTTCCATCAGTGTCACTTGGAAGGAAGAGGAATTTCTGATGTGCTGCCATGAAACAAAGCAAATCCCTCTGGCTTCCCCATCCCCTCCCAAAAGCCACCTGGATTAGCACATCCTTACCTGGCATAGATGACTTTGGCCAGGCAGTCCCTCCTGGTCTCACACTCAGCTCTGGAGCATGGCTTCTTGAACACCTGCTGCTGTTTTCCAGCAGTGATTGTTCGAATCCTTAAAGATTCCAGGAGTTCCTCGATGGGAATCTGGAGCAGATCCCCCGTGGTCTTCACAAACTCTTGTTCAGGAGAACAAACAGTGCAAGGTTACCTGGTGTGTTCATGCCTCTGAAGGTATGGGAGGTCTACAGACTGTGTAGAAAAATGCCACTTCCATCAGCTCACCAACTCAAATGCGGATTTTGGATCTTTCTACCCAAACTCAGGAGCAAGTTTTACAAAACCAGACTCTTAATTTGGATGTAGAGTGCCCCCAGAATTTTGGGGCCTCTCTTTAAAATGAAAGAATACCAGAAAAAGCTGAAGTTTGCCACACTGAAGTTGTTTTTCTCTCTAGGTGTGTCTTTGTTACTTGTTCACGTCTTTTGAGCAGGAACCTCAAAATCCAGACAGACAAATCAAACAGTGATGACCAGGAAAAAAGCAGGAATTTGGGGATAGAAAGGAAGTGCAGAAAAGTGAGTATTTGCTAACAAAGAATTTAACTTCTTTCTCAGCTGAGCTGTATTCAAAATTATTTGAATGTTAAGTAGTTTAGAGTTCAGAGCATGTGAAATTGTAGCAGGAAACTTCACTGTTGAGGGCAGTTTTAGCTCTGAAGGAAATCCAGATCCACAAGCCTATGCAGAACAACCTCTATTCATGCTGCAATTTAACAGATTTGTTGTCACTGGTTTTGGTCTTTATCATGAAAACCTCCAAGCTTTCATGTGAAAAGCTCTGCTCTCCCTCTGGGTCAGGTTTCTGCCAGCCCTGTGGTGGCAGAGTAAGATTACAATCAAGAGCCACAGTTCTGCCAATAATCCTCCTGAAATCACTGGCTAATGCTGCAGTTGCCCTGACCTGTCAGGGAAGGATATTATCTCTAAGGGCAGGGGAGCACTGGGTTTTTGTTTGTTCACAAAAACACACCTAAATTTTGGGTTGCTCATGGCCTTGATTGTTTCCTATCAGCAGGAGAGCTATTGTTCAAATTCTTTCCTTTAATAAGGAATTCTTTCTGAATTAAGTGAAGAAATTAATTTGAATTAAATAAATTTGATTTAATAATTTAAATTGAAATTAATTATACACAGTTTAAACAAATCTGTTAAATTTTAAAATTAAGTTATTAATAAAGGAATTAGAATTATTAGTAGTTAAAAGGAATTAATAATGAAAAGTAATAGTTAAAATCACTCAAGTGAAAATTTGATAGATTTAATAAATTTTAATAAATTTAATAAATGTTAATAAGTAAATAAATTTAATAAATAAATTTAAATTAACTAATTAACTAAAGGAAAGAATTCTTTCCATTCTTTCCTTTCTCTAATCCTTTCCCTTGGGCATCTGCACTGAACTAACAAGGCTCTGGAGCATGGCATGGTTGTTGCCTCACCTTTGGTTTTGTCTTCCAGTTCACAAGGCTGAGATTCATCCACTGGATTAGAGAATTGAACATTCCCGAGGTGCAGAAGGCCTGATAACACCTGGAATACAATCAGGCAGTTCTTCAGGACAGCTCCCCCCAAGGCAGTGTCCCCTGAGCCCTCCTTCAGCCCCAGGAACAGGCCAGTTCACAACATTCCTGCACAAAAGGCAGCAAGCAGATCCCAAACTTCTGAGTGAATCCCTAATGCTGCAATTCCTGAAGGCAAACTGAAATTCCGAGGTGCAGACTTTTAGTTCTGATCTAATCTCTGGCTGTGCAGCCTGGTGTGGAGCTGAGGGCCCTCCAGTGAGGAGCAGCAGCTCTGCACAGTGCCAGGGATTTATTCCAGCAGCAATCCCACCCTGGGAACACATTCCCAACATCCTCAGCAGCCTCGTGCTGTCCCTGCTGTGTGGCTGACCTTGAAAATATTGCTCTGCGTGGCGCGGCCGATGCCCAGGTGGAACATTGCCCCTCTGGTCACCTCGAGGCAGTCCTCTGAAAAGCCAAACAGTGCTCTTGAAAAAGCCAAGCACACAAACAGGGGCAAGCAGAACATCTCAGCACATCCAATCCAGCTGGAATGGCCAGTGGAGAAGCTCTTTGGGTAAATCCCACACACAAGCTGGAGAACCAGCCCAGAGGTTTTTTCTGCCTCTGTCAGGTGAAGCACATGCAAAGACAAGACAGTTTCTAAACAAAGCCACAGAGATGCAAATTTACCAGGCCAGAACCAGCTGTTTTAAGCCAGGTGACTGATTTTAAGCTTTAATACTTAATAGTGCCAAGTGAAACTTTAAAAGAATCCCATTAATGCAGGTGGCTTTGCAAAACATCTGCTGTTGGCTGTCCAAGGGATTGAACAGGATGTATTTTTGCCTGCCTCCCTTTAAAATTCCAGCCATTATTTGTGGATTGATTAATTAGTTAGTGAAACTAATCTTTACCATCTAAGTCACTTTCAGAATTTGGCAGCCAGCGGTACTCGGCCCCTTCTGGAAGGTTCCACTCCAGCCTCTCCTCTGCAGAAGCACCTTTTGTGATCTGGAGATGGAAAACAAGGTAACAATTGAATTCTGCCTTTGGTGTTTACAGCTCCCAGACAGTGAAGAATAACATACTGGGAGGATGATTCAATTTGGAAGCCTGGGAGACAGGGAAACTGGTAATTATTAAAAGTCACAACTGTGCTAAATCTGGTGATTTCATCCCTGCTGTGTGTCAGAAATACCCAGCAAAATTAACTGAAGGCAAACCTGATAAAAAATATGGAAATTTCTTTCATTGGGGGCCTGATAGGTAACTCTTGTTTTCTCCAGAAGGAAAGTCTGGATGGAAGCACCAGTCAGATGATGGAACCTGGAGAGGGAAAAAGAGCAGATTTCAACAAAACCTCTTCACAGAATCCAAGAGGGGTTGTGTTGTTCTGAGACCATTTGACTGTCAATGCTTTGCAGTTCACCTTCAGTTTTGTTCATATTTTATTCAGAGTTCTTAACTACATCACTATCTTTTCATTGCTCTCTTTTAGAGATCAGGATGAGAGCTTGCAGAATAAAAAAAAAAAAAAAAAAGAAAATAATAACAGCTTAAGCTGCCAGCAAACCAAAATACACTCTAAAGACATAAAAAATTCTATGGCAGATTTCAGAAATAAGCTTTAAAGGAACAAGATAATAAAGATTTAAAGGAACAAGACAGCAGGTAAGGTTTTACACAGTAATTCTTACCTGTCTAGCTGGAGCTGGATGTATTTCCCAAACCTGCTGCTGTTGTTATTCCGCAGGGTGCAGGCGTTCCCTGTGAAATTGCCAGTGGCAGACACAGAACAATCAGAGTGGTCCCACTCTGCCATGCAGCACATTCAGGTATTTAGGGTGATCTGTAAATAACTCCAGTATTTGAAGAGTTTGTTTTTAAGGAGAGGACCAAGAGATAGCTTAAACTCGTGTGGGAACAAAGGACATTCCCACAGTGGCCATTACTTTAGTTTGTTGTTAAAAAAGCCACGTTTACCAAATGCTTCCATGACAGGGTTGGAATCCAGCACTCTCCTCTCTATCCTTTCCACAGTTTTGGTGCCTTTTGGGGAGATAACTGAGGCAGCAACAGAGGCATAGAACTTCATAAGGCAGCGAGAGGTCCAGGTCTGCAAGAGAGAGATCTGACAGTAGCTCTTTGTTTTTAACATGTTATCAGTTATGTCAGTGCTGCCTTCTGGAAACAGTGTGAATCTGGAGGGGAGGCTAAAGAGAGGAACTGTGTCAGGTTCAGAGCTCTGGTTGAGTGGGATCTCTGTGCCACAGACACACATTTCAGTGCTGCAGCAGTGGGAGTGCTCTGCTGAATGGCAATTCCATCGAGGTGTCGGCATCTGGAAGCTCAGCCAGAATTAACAGCTACTGCCTTGGGATGGGATGAATGTGAAAGGATTTTGAGTCATTACCATTCAGCAAAGCATCTTGTTCTTGCTGCATTGTCCTAAGCAGGGATGGACCATCACAGGAGGGCCAGGGCAGGAGCTGAATCCACTGCTCTAAGTCTTTTCAGAGGGTTTGCTGAGACTCACACGAGCTCCCTGACAGACCAGGCTGAGGCATTAACTCAGGTGCAAATCCTGCTGAATGATTCAAACCCAGCCCTCCAGAAATGACATGTGTCACCTGAAGAGCTGCTATATTAAGCAGAGTGTGTTTAACTGCAGCAATCACTTAATGCTTCACACACATTTCAAGAGAGTCGTGCTGGGCAGATTGGCTACGTGCTGTGTCAGAGGTGTTTTTAATTCATCTTTGCTCATTCTCTGCACTACAAATCACTGGCAGAGCTCAAAACTTGAGAGCAATGTCATAGAAAAACATTTCCTTACCTTCCCAGCACCACTTTCTCCACTCACAATGATGGACTGGTTCACAGGGTCCATCTGCTTTTGGACATTCCTGTAGGTTTGCTCAGCCACTGCAAAGATGTGAGGTTTTAAATCCTGGCAGTGAAAGAGAATATTCATATTTAAGAGTACAGTAACCACACAGTTCAACAGCAATGGATAGCAAGGGTCATCTCACATTTACCTGAAAAGAGAACTGTTCTTTTAACAGAGCTAGTATTTCACTAGAAATGGGGTTTATCCTGTGGGAGTATTTTGCTCAGATAACCTTGGAGCAGTGTGACACCTAGGCTCTGCAGAAGGAGAGTGATCTCAAACACAAGGGTTACCTGAGGACAAAGTGCAACGTGGTACTCCCTCATGAGCTCAGGTGAGTAGAGGCAGGAGAAAGGCTGGAAAGGATTTAAAGCCACCAGGCTGCAGCCAGCATTTGTATAGAACAGGTTGACTCTGTATCTTGCTTGAAGACATTTCAGAACTGAAAAGTAACACCTTCTGTCAGCATCTTTTGCAAAGTGTGTTTGACTCTTGCTGTGCCTGTTTGTAACAAAAGTCTCAGGTGTGCTACTTATCAGGTTAATAGAGAATGAGGTGAGCAAGAGAGTGATGTAGGGGTAACATACATAACTCCTGTGTTCATGGTGGTAATGCAGTGAGAGCAGGAGCTGCCAGTGTCAGTGACCAGCAGGGAAAGGGATCCCTCAGCAGACATTCCCTGGCTGCTCACCTGTCCTGGTTGTCACCGGATTCACTTTTGTGAGGTCATCAAAAAGATGCAGTTTCTCTTCATCACCGAGGAAGGCTCTAACTTCTTCTTCAAATGATTCACTGAGGTCATTCTGGATGAGAGAATCTTCCCTTTGGCCATTTTCCTGGAGGGGATGTCAGATCACCACCAGTGAAAGGTCAAAAGGTGGACTTTCACCCCATTCCCTGTTCTGGCTCCTCTGCTGCTTCCATGTCACTGAAATTCGGCCTCAGCAGGAGCCAGACCTCAGCATGTGTGAGCTGCTCCTCCTCCCAGCTGCCCTCCTGCTCTGATGTTAGAAAAGTGTTCTGGCTGTGAGCAAAGGCACCCAGAGAACGTGCCCTTGGGCTCACACTGCAGTTCTGCACAAACACACACCAAGTTCTTGCAACTGGCTCATTTCTAAGCCTCTGCATGTCATGCCTTCAATCCAAGCAGTGCCCTGGGCTCAGGGAAGCAGGAAGGGCTGGCTGCAGGTACAGCTGGAAGCCCCTGCAGGCCAAAACAAATGCAGCTTTCCTAGCAGAGACTCTCATTTTCAGGGTGAATGCTGCAGAGAGCACACATCACAGCCAGGGTAGAGGAATGGTGCTGGGGGGAGAGCTGCCCTGCCTTAGCTGAAGTTTTGTCCCCTTTGAATCACTGAAAATAATCAAATCTCAGCCTCGGGGCTCCCATGTCCTTGACAGCATTATCTGGAAGGACACACTTGTTGTATGTAATGGAAAACCAGCCAGAAGAGAGATTCCAGCACCTGTTTGCCATTTCTGGGGAAAGGAGAGGCTGGATAAGAAAATGAGGAATGGAAAAGTTTCCAGTCCTGATTTTTGCACTCTGTACACTCTTCTGATCTCCTTCTCTTTGACAGAAAGTTCTCCAAACTCTCCCTACTTACCTGTCCCACAAGTTAACTAATGAACAGCATCACCTTGTTTGTACAGAAAATGCTAAATTTAGTTAGCAGCATTCCCACTATGTGAGCTGAGCTCATTAATATGGGGAAATGCACTGCAAACCCCATTTAGCATGTTCCTAAGGAAAAAAAAAAGCTACAATAGTGTACTCATTTAGGAGCATTTTTATCTTTTGCAGACAGCATAAGTAATTCATTTCCAGTAATACAGAATTTTACGCAGTAAGGGGAAAAATAAAAAGCTTAGCAATGCAGTAAAGCACTGCCATCCAAGTGATTTCTGTTATTCTCCTCTGAATGAGCATTAAGCAGCTTGCTGCTGTCAGAGAACAGACACCACAATTAGGAAACACTCCATGGACCTGAGGAGTTCCTGCCAATTCCCCTTTCTCCCTGTGCCCCCCGTGTTCCTGTATTACAGCAGGCAAGTTAAATCCACTGTGAGACTGCAAGACTGAGTTCTGCTTGGTTCTGCTGCCCTGCTCAGCATCACTTCAGTTGAGTTGAGTGATGATTGCTTAGCCAAAAGTAAAAGAATATCTGAAAATAAATCCCAACTCTTGTGTCCATTCATTTTCCTGAACAAACACCCTCAGGATGTGCTTGCTGCCTGCATTAACACCTGCCCCGTTAGAGCCCAGGGCACAACAAAAATCACTGCCTGGTGTCTCTAATACAGCTCAAACCCACAGTAAATAGGTCCAGTCAATTCCTGAAGCAGGGGTGAATATTCATTAGCGTTACCTAATCTTGACTGCATGGAAATAAGCCAAGAATTCTCTCCTGGCAGTAAAATTTAATTAGCACGCACCATTCCTGCTTTTCTTTTTACCTGCTTTGGCATCTTGTCCAGGCCTGTAGATGGGAAGACTGGAGAGAGCCTTTCCTTTAGGGTACTTCATTCAAATCACACTGGAGAATGCTTAAAAAAAGAAAATAAAAAGGTGTTTAGACAAAAATAACTCTGGGGATGTCATTCTCCAGAGGGTTCCACAAGCAAATTCCAAAGAATCCAGATAAAATTACTGATCCCAGTGTGGCCCAAGTAACACTGGAGCTGGAAATCCTACCCAGAGTGATGGTCACCTTCTGCTGCCCCTGTAAATAAAGCTTTTTTGGAGGGAATCATGTATCTTCCATTCCATCAGGAATAAAGTGCTTTGCTTCTCTTTAATAAAGCAAGTTTTCTTGGCAAGAAACTGCAACCACTTGTTAAATCCCTTCTGTTTGGAGAAACAGGACAGATCTGAGGGTCTGACGGTGCCAGAGAAGCCAGAGCTTTGGGAGGGGGAGTGACTCAGAAAAGTTTGTGTTGTCCCCTTCCTGTTTCCTCTGCAAATTTCTGGGAGCCAACCCAAGGTGAGTCAGGCCCTTTGAATTTTTGTGATAAACGCTGAAGTTCCAGTCACAGCCAGGAAAAATTCTGTCCTTCCTGCAGCTGAAGCTGCCACTACTTCCATTCCTTTTCTATTCTAATTCTATTCTACTTCTATTCTAATTCTATTCTAATTCTATTTTAATTCTATTCTAACTCTATTCCATTCCTCTTCCTCTTCTCATTCTGTTGTTATTCCTATTCCGTGCTTAATTTCCTTCTCAACCCGGCATGAAAACACCACTTGGAGTCAGTTTGGAGCCCCGGCCGCGCTCCCATCCCCAAACCCGTGTGCGATCCACCCCGCTCTCCCGGCACAGCCTTTTGTGCCGGTGCCCG
>NC_031787.1:8053956-8088088 GCF_001522545.3 Parus major
GCTGCGGAAGCGGCGAAAGTGCGGGCGGGGAACTAGGCCCGGCTTCACCCCGGCCCCGCTTCACCCCGGCCCCGCTTCACCGGGCCCGGCTTTACCGGGCCCAGCTTTACCGGGCCCAGCTTCACCCCCCGGGCCCGACTTTACCCCCCGAGCCCGCTTCACCCTTGGCCGCTCCGGGCCGGGGCGGTGAGGGCGGGGAGGCGGCCCCGGGCCCCGCCGGCTCTGTCCCCACAGCGCCATCCGTCCCCCCGCTCCCGGTAAGCTCCCGCTCCGCCCCGGGGCTGAGCAGAACCCGTGATTAATTCACTCTTTTTACATCCCGAGGGGTTCTCCCCAGCGGGGCTGGGGCTGCCCTGAAAAGGCACTTGGGGGCTGCAGCTGCTGGTTGTACTGACCAGGCAGCACAAAGTTCTTTAGGGCCACGTTTTTAGGTGTCTCTGCCATTTACACCCTAGAGAATATGGGAAAGGATGTTCTATAGAGCAGTAAGATTATTCACCATGTGAATACTTAGTGGAGTATTTGATGTTTAGAGATCTCCGTCAAAAATCCATGAAGCACCTTGTTGGAACACAGCAGGATATAAAATGCTGGAGCTTTCTCAAGCCTGTGCCTGTCCTTGGTTTCCCTGGCCAGCTCCAGTGCTCTGCTCTGTGTTCTTTAAAGTGAAAAGTAACTCAATAGCTTCTGAAATCAATGTTGTTTTAATGAACTGATTCATTTTTAAGGAGTTCTGAGACCCGTTTAACAAATGTACCTCAAGTTCATGTTTTGTGTTTTCAGAGGAAGAAGAATGTCCCAAAAACAGCTGAAAGAAGCCTTTATCAGCAACCTAAACGGAACGAGTTTGCTGGAAATTTCCGCAGGCTTGTCCCTGCCTCCGCTGTGCCTGCTCCTCAGAGGGCTCCTCCTGATCCTGTACTACCTGCACCATGGAAAACCTGTAAGCTCAAGGAAGTACAGCCTGCTGCTAGACTTCCTGGTGCTGGTGTCTCCTCTCCTGTTCTCCTGCACTGTCTTGTCTCCAATCATCTTTTTCATACCAGTTATCCTTGCTGCCTTCTGTGCCGGAATATTTTCCAAAATATACAGCCAGAGAAAACAGGAGGCCAGAGTGCCCTTTGGGCAAATTGTAAAAGAATTTCAGAAGGCATACTTGGATCCCGAGTGCATTCCAGCAATAACTGTGTTCCGTGTTTATGTCAACGTGCTGACATCCATCAGCATTTTGGCCGTGGATTTCCCGCAGTATCCCCGGCGATACGCCAAGGCCGAGACCTATGGCACCGGAGTCATGGATTTGGGGGTGGGAGCCTTTATCTTTGGAAATGCTCTTGTTTGCCCTGAGGTTCGACAGAAGTCTCACACGACACAGCCCAGATTCTCCAGTCTGGCCAGGCAGGTGTTTGCTGTGTGGCCGCTGATTTCCCTCGGCATGGGGCGGCTGCTGAGTGTTAAATCCATCGAGTACCATGAGCACACCTCGGAGTACGGGGTGCACTGGAACTTCTTCTTTACCTTGGCATCAGTGAGACTCGCAGCATCTCTGCTTTTGGCCATATTCCCCAAACATAAGGCTTGGCTTGTGGCCCTAGCTCTGGCTGTGCTTTACCAGCTGCTCCTCAGCACTACCTCTCTGAAGACGTTCATCCTGCACGGCAGCGACGGCAGGAACTCCCGGCTCGGCTTCCTCGATGCCAACCGGGAAGGGCTGCTCTCCCTCTTTGGCTACCTGGCCATCTACCTGGCGAGCGTGCAGGTGGGGCTGTGGCTGCTGCAGCGCAGGAGCTCGGTGAGGGGCTGGCTGCAAGCCCTGAAGGGGCTGGCTCTGGCCGTTCTGGTGCTGTCGGTGTTGCTGCAGCTGTGCCAGGCGTGCACGGAGCCCGTGTCCCGCCGCGTGGCCAACCTGCCCTTCTGCACCTGGGTGCTCGCCCACTGCCTGCTGCTGCTGGGCTTTTTCGTGCTCACTGACCTCGCCTTGGTGTTCACAAAGCTGCTGGTCGAGGGGTCCAGCGTGCCCTGCTGCTGGAAGGTTGTGCAGCCCCCTGATTCCAGGAAAAAGGGAGTGGAGGCCGTGCAGGTGGGAAGGCAAGACAAGCTGTCACAGCTATGCCTGATTAGCGCTATTAACAAAAATCAATTACTGTTTTTCTTGCTAGCGAATGTTATGACTGGTGCTGTGAACATCCTGATAGACACAATCCACAGCAAGGCTGCCTTTACATTATGCATACTGCACTTGTACATGTTTTTTAACTGTTTAATTATGTATATATTGCATGCCAGAAATATAGTATTAAAGTTTTGGTGATTCCACTTTGGCTGAGTGGACTAGCTGGACTTTGTTTGCTGTAGTTGAATGATGGTATTTAATGGAAAAATCAGTATTTTTCCTGGATGTGTTGCAATAATTTATAATTTAGCAGAGCTTTTTATTATTTGGTGTTGATTGCTTTTTAATGGTTCGTTTTACCAAATTATACAGTCAATGATCTTACCTGTTGGAAGTTGTTGCACGTTATCCTGAAAACTTAGGTTTGGAGATTGCTGAATATTCCTGATGCTCCTGAGAGTAAATTGTATTTACAGTTAGTGAAGTGTGCTCATACCCAAGGAATTAGATAACAAGGTGCAGTAGAAACCAGATGAAAAGTAAGAAGATGAGTAATTATATGGAGAGAGAGGCCTAGCTGTATCAAGATTTACCTAGTTAAGGCCCTTGCATAAATAATAGATAAGAATAATTATTTATATAAAATGTATCGAATAAGTGGATACTTGAAACCGTTTTGGCCCCAGTCCTGCAGAGACTTATGCATATGCTTGACTTTGATGGTAGTAATTGTGGAATGTTAATCATACACTGAAACCTAAATTAGCCTTTGAATTAAAGCTAAATTTTACTTCCATCCCCACTGATGAATGTAAATGAAGACCTGAGATAAAGTGTGATGCTCTGAAGGATAAACTCAACTGCAGATGAATTCATAAAGCAGTTGTTGGAGGTTGTGGTGCAGATAGTAAGAGCAACACTCCATAAAAAAAATACAAAGACACCAAACTAATTCAGCTCCAACCTGCAGACCAGCGCATTGAATTTTCTATTTGAATATTTTGCCAGCAGAGATGTCTCCAAGGGGGGAACATTAATTTTTATTAGCAAACAAACAGGGTGCAGATGGAAAGAAGTGCAGTGCACTGGGTCAGGGTTCTGGCAATGGCTTGAGAAGGGAGCTGCTCAGTTTCTCAAGTCTTCCTTGCAAGGCCAGAGCAGAACACCCTCTGTTCCCTTTCCTGACTGTGACAGTTCTTCCTGACCTCATAAAGTCATTGGGAGGAGAATACACTTGAAGATTGTGAGGAATTCAATAATGGGATATAAATACTTTAGGAGTAGAATACCAATGGTAGCTGATGATAGATGTCCAATGTCAGTGGAGTTACAGCAGTACACATAGGCCATATTTCATATTTCTCCTTGTCTATCACAAGTGATGAATCATAAAACCTTTGGAGAATAAGCCACTAAATCAGATTCCTTAAGACAGACGTGCTGTGGAAGAGTTATAAATGTATGAGGTTCTCCAAGCCCCTCGCCAGCAGAAAGGTGAAGCCTGAGGATTACGGGCTGTGGCCACACTGAGTTCATGCTTGTTTGCTTCCAACTTAAAGCTGTGCAGTCTTGAGAATTAAAGCAAAGCAGCCTGTATTATCCTGGGGACAAATGCAAGAACTGGCAACAACCTCTTAAAAACAGTTGTCAGTTTGTAGCAGAGTTTTCTGGTAACTGGTGGATGTGTTTATTTTAAAACACTTCCTAGACTTGCCGAGGGAAGAAAGGTCTCCCTCCTGAGCCGACAGGCACTACTCATTTATGCAAAAATACTCATGGATATTTATTTTTGAAATATTTAAAGCCCAAAACCTGCAGCGAGTTCTGCCTGTGAGCACAAGCCTGTCGTTGTGATTCAGAACGAATTGGGTGTGACAGGCAGAGCTGTGTCTGGACAAGCACAGGGCATCCAGGTGCCAAGTGCACCGGGGCAGCAGGAGGACGTGGGAGGTCTGCTGGGCGAGCTCCACACGGGCTGGTGCTGCCAGTTCCAGACCTGCAGCTGTGGTTGCGTGGTTGCCACAAGAGCAGCAAACCCAGGGGATTGTGTGCACCGGAGTGAGAACAACCCTCTCACCAACGCCAGCTTCTCATCCTGAGACTTCTCCTGCTTCTAAAGCCCTGAGGAGTAAGAGGGTTGGTCAAGTCAGAGGTTGTGGTGGGGTGGGTTTGGTCTCTTCTCCCAGGCAGCAAGTGACACAAAGAGGACATGGCCTCAAGCTGCACCGGGGGAGGGCCGGGTTGGACACCAGGAGGAATTTCTCCATGGAAAATGTGGTCAGGCACTGGAAGATGTCCAGGGAATGACTGGATGTGGCACTCAGTGCCCTGGGCTGGTTCACAAACTGTGGATCAGTCACAGGTGATGACCTCAGAGATCTTTTCCAACCGAAATGATTCTGGGATTCTGCGAGCTGTTCCCCAGTGAATTAATGACACAATTAATTCTCATTGCTTGCTGTCGATAACAAATGCATTGAGCTCTGCCCTGAAGCAACTGGTGTAGTTATGAATGCTGAGTGTTCAGCCTATGAGCACAAGATAATTGCCCAGGCCTCCGAGAGAACCCAGAGATGCAAGCGAGCATCCTTTGATCACAGGATGAGCAAACAGCTCTGCTGGGGTTTGAAAAGATGTGAAAAGTGACCACCAGGACACTGCTGTTCTCCACACAGCTGTTGGCTGGGTGGCTGGAAGGAGCAGGAACTCTGCATTTCAATTCACTCTGGGCTGTGTTTAGACAAACAACCCTTTGTACAGATTAAAGGTGCATTTCTTAAAATCAGAAACTTTTATTTAGTTGCTACATAACCAGTAAAAGTTTAAGATATTTCAAGTAGGAAGACTAATGGTTCAACCATAAGGTGTCACCTACTTCAACAATAGTAAAGCAAAGGGAAACAGAAATTGTTTTGCTTTGCTGCCATAATTTCACCAAATGATCTTTCTGTAGAGCTGCAGGGTAGAAAAATGCTGGGATATGGTGGGAGAGTGGAGCTGATTACATTTATCTTTAACCTTCTATTACACATCACTAACTTCTTAACACATCTCATTATTTTTAAGGAGCAACTCTAGCATGCCTCGTCTCCCAGCTGCAGTGGTGTTTCTTTTGAAGTCAGATTCCAGGCAGTATCCTATTTCAAAGCCACACTGTCCCAGAGAACAGGTATTTCTTCCAGGCAAAGAGGGCCATGCAAATGAACGCAGGAAGGGGCTGGCTGCCTTTCCACCGCCTTGGAGATAACAAACAAGCCACGTGTTCCAGCGACTTAAAGGAACATTAAAGATCCATGGATAAAAATTGTATGAAATGTAATGGTGCTTTTTTTATCAATGTGCACTCCAAGAATACAAAACCTGGGACAGTGGTTGTTGATGTGATCCAGCCATGCTCTGGGACCGGGGAGCGACCACAGGAATGCACATCCCTGCAAAGACCGAAGTTCAGCATGGTTCAGAGTGCTCTGGTGTGAGAATCTATCCCTCGTTACAAAACCCCAGCTTTTCTGCTGCAGAAAGCCATGAAAACACCGCCTGCAAACCGTGCAGCAGCGTGACTCCACATGTGGTTCTCCTTACAGCTGCTGCACGAGGAGCTCGAGAACAGCAACTCCTCCACTAAGCATCGTTTTTATGCAGACACAAGAAAACATAAAGACTGCTCCTTAAATACCTCCCCTGCACTTTCCTGTGAGGGCTTTAGTGCCTATATCCATACACAACAAGAATGAACAGGTCAGCTGTATTGTTCAATAGTTCAAGAAAGACTTAGGGTTCGTTTTTCTTGTTGTTGTTTTTTTGGGTTTTTTTTTTTTTTGGGCTCCTTAATGTAGGCAGCCACAAGATTTCGAGCCGGCTGCACTGGGCTGCTGCAGGCGCCAAGCAGAGCTGTTAAATCCTGCCCTGCCTGGCTCGGCACCAGCGCAGCGAGGGCTGAGCTGCGTTTGATGCCGGGGCAGCGTCTGAGGCGGAGAATTTACCGAGCCCCAAGGACATCGAGTCCAACGCTTATCCCTGCACAGGACACCCCAAAATCGCCCCCCTGCCCGTGCCTCAGAGCGTTGGGTTCAGCGCGTTTGTATCGGCCCGTGCTCCCGGCGGGGCCGTTCGCACCCGCGCTAACGCCCGGCCGGGCCCCGCTCGTTGGAACCCCCAACGCCCCGGGGCCCGCACCCGCCCCCGGCCCAACCGCCGGCCCGGGGACCGTTCCTGGCACGGCGGGGCCGTTCCTGACAGCGCCGGGAGCCGTTCCCGACGCCGCGGGCACAGCCCCGCGTCCCTCCCGCCCGCCCGGAGCGGCCGCTGCACCGCGCGGCCTCGAGGCCCGGCCGGTGCCCGGGGCGGGCCCGGGCGGTGCCCGCGGCTCTCGCGAGAGCGGGGCGGGGCGGCCCCGGGGCGGGCAGGGAGGAGGCGGCTCCGGGACCCGCCGTGCCGCCCGCCTGTCACAGCGCCCGGGCCGCCCAGCGCCGCCAGCAGCCGGTAAGGGCCCGCCGGCCGCGGGGCAGCGCTGCCGGGGGGGGCGAGGGGAGGGCCGGCAGTAGGGGATCCCCCGCGCCGCGCCGGGCCGCTCCCGCCATCGCAGCCCCGCGTGGGGAGCCGGGCGAGGCCGCGCAGCAACGGGAGGAAGGGGTGGGTCTGCCGGGGCAGCCGGGCTGCAGCCCGCGGGGAGGCGACGGGCGGGCGCTGGGGCCGTTCCGCGGGGCGCCCGGGGCAGCGCTGGGCAGGCGGCGGCTCCCCCCGCGGAGCGCGGGCCGGGGGCGGCGGAGGAGCCGCAGAGCCGCGCCGGGCTGGGCGGGTCCCGGCGGCCGCGCTGGGCCGGTGGCGGGCGGGGGGCGGCGGCTCCATCTCCCCGTGGCGGCTCCATTTTCCCCCGCGGGCTCCATCTCCCCTCCCAGACCTCCATCTCCATCCCGCCTGGGGCTCCATCTCCCCCTTCCCCCCGGGGGTCTCCATCCCCCCGCGCCGTGCCCGGCTCGCCGCCCGTGTGCTGCCGCATTCCCGGCCCGCGCGGGTCCCTCCCGGCCGGGTGGGTGGGCCGGGCTCGGCGTGGTGAATCAGGCGATGGGGAGCGCAGGCTGGGTGCCGGCTGCTGGTGAAAGTGTGGCGGGGAAGCGCGGCGGGTGTTTACCTCCGGCCGGGGCCGCCCGCAGGCTGGAGCGGGGAGGAAGCGGCAGCAGCAGCAGCGATGGCGCGGCTGGTGGCGGTGTGCCGGGACGGCGAGGAGGAGTTCCCCTTCGAGAAGCGGCAGATCCCCCTATACATCGATGACACCCTCACGGTGAGTCCCTCGGGCCCGTCCCGCCGTGCCCGCGCCTCCCGCGTGTTGCAATTCCCAGGCCGGGCCTTTCCTCCTTTCCGGGCCTCGCTGGCTCCTCCTCGGGCTCCTGCAGCCTTAATCTTTGGGACTTTGCAACACTTGGGGTTAACAGAGCTGAATGTGGCAACTTTTTTTATCTGATGGCCGGCTCTGAAAGCGGGCGAGCCGCATAATGAGGGAGTTCGCGCTGTGCCGGGGCCTGTGCACAAGTTGTGCCGGAGCCACGAGCGTGGCTCGGTGCTCAAGGGTGGAGCAAAGCCATTTTTCAGCTGGGAAGGAAGGGAGCCATGTTAACGTGAAAGCCCGGCTTCAAACCTCCTGATTGTTCTGCTCTTAAAACAGCCGAGGAAAGGCTGAAGGCATTTTCGAAAGCTTTGGCGTGAAGTCAGGGTTATATCGAGTCTGCAGAAATGTAACGAATCGGGGAGTTCCCATTTCAGGGTGTTGCTGTGAATTGGAAAACGTGGTGGTTTGGCCGTTTCCAGAAGATTCAGGGAAAAAAATCAACTAAATGCAGCTTGCAGGTTCTCTGGTCCTTCTCCTTGTGAGTTTAGAGGAAGGTTGAAAAATTGTATTGTAGGAGCAAATGGAAAAAAAAATTCTCTAACTAGCCAGTCGCTCTTTGCTTTAATTCTTAAAGCATGAAAATGCCTTGAAAATAATATCACACTTAGTGTAATTCTGTATCTTAATGATTCATATTTGATTTCTCTTGACAACGAGACAGTAAGTGTTGTTACTTTAAGTGATGTAAAGTGGGGGTGATTTAAATTCCTAATCTAATGTTTAGGATGGAAGAATCCCCGAGTTTTATCAGCTAAGGAAGGTGTCCCTGCACATGGCAGGGGGCTGGAACTGGATGATCTTCATGTTCCATTCCAACCCAAACCATTCTTCCACCTTCCAGAACAAAACTGTTGAATATCTTCAGACAGGCCCCAGCTGGTTTTGCTGCATTTGAAGGAAGTTCTATTGCTGTGATTCAGTTTTGATCAATTTGAATGGTGGCATATCATTAATTTACAAAATATAATCAGTATTTTTGGGTTCTCTCTGGTTAACTGTATTCAGGTATTAGGCAGAGTTTCCCTTAAAGTTGTCCAAAGCAGTATCTGCCTCTCCTAGAGGGGCTGATGACCTGGAAAACTCAGTGCTGTGCAGGAATATTCCAAGTTTGAGTTTTTTGGTGTCTTGGCCACACCTTGAAAGTTATTGTGCCCATTCATTTTCCATGTGGTTTTTGGTTTTAAGCTCTTGGGGTTCTCATTTTTTATTTTTTTTTAAATTTTTTTTTTCCTCTCCTTCCTGGAGTTCCTATAAAAAATTACTCATTAATTTATGTCATGTAGACTTTCCATGCTCTTGTTATTTTTGTTGTGTGTAATAGGTTGAGAGTGAAAATTCAGCTCTACCTGGTAGATGACTTCAGCAGACCTAAAATTTCATTTGTGGTTTAGTCCCAGAATTTAACACCAAGCCCAGACTTTGTGTAATTGCACTGTGTTGTTGCTGCCCTTCTGCTTTTTACACCATTCTCATGTCTGAAAGGGTCCTCTAACTGTAAATCAGTTTGATATCTGGAGGAAAGGCATTTTATGCAAGTGCAAGTCATCCTCACTATGAGAAAATATTACCTTGTGTCCTTTTTTTTTTTTTTTTCCTGGTCATTCTATTACTGTTGTTACAAAGTATTTGGATTTTTAGGTGGTTTCTGGAGACTTTTATTAAAAAAAAAGAAATCTGCAGAAGCAAGTGAATGAACTCTTGAGTTTCCTTGTCTGTCATCTATAATTTATTTTTTAAATACTTAATGAGAGCTATTACAAGACATGCAGCTGTCTTTGAAACAGAATTTTACATCTGCAGCACTATCTTTAAAAAATAATGCTGGATATTGATAGTAACTGGCTTCTGTTACCTCTCTGAAAACCCAAATTTTAAAAATAATGGGACCAAGGAGCCTGTTAGTCAGCTGGAATCTGTGCCTTGAATCTGGAATCGGTGAATTAGTGATTGCAAATTAGCAGTGAATGGCCCATGTGCTCTTCACCTGGGATGTTGCTTTGTAGTAGGCCAGGAAGCAGCTCAGGTGCAGGGAGATGCTGCTGCCCTGAGTGGATTCTTCACCACCACACTTCCCTGTTCCTTCTGGCTCAGCCAGAAATTAAAGGAGGTTTCAATATTGAACCCTTTTCATTTCTTAAGAAGCTTTTATGGTTTCTAGAAGGCATTCCATTTGATGTGGTATTACAGGATTTTTTTTTTTTCCCTTCCAGTTCAGGGTGTGATGGTGGTTGATGTTTAACCACTTAATAAAATCTCATCAGACACATGAATTAATTTAGTCTTTGATTCTTTAGCTCTGTTGTATAAAATACCTCAGGGTGTTGTCTGATAGTGGGAGATGAAGGTGAGGGGGGAGAAATAGGCAGATTTATCTCTTGTCTGTGTTATTAGCAGATAGAGCTTTTTACTTTTGCTTGTAGTTCCTGGCCTGCAGAAAAACCACATTAGTGATGTAGGAAACCTGCAAATCTGCAGCAGAAACTGGTGGGGAGGGATCAGGGCTGAGGGAAGCTGGAAAAGGAGCTGAGGGTTAGGATTGGCAGTGGCCTTGCTCTGCACACTGATAAAGCAGCTGTGCCTCTGCTCAGATTGGGGCACATGGGACAGCAAAATAGTGCCTTGTTCTCAGAGAAATGGTGTTTATTTTGGAGTGGTGTTGTGTGCCTGGAAAAGTGAGTGTGTGAGTTCTCTGGAGGTAGAGTTGGCAATTAGGCAGACAGCAGGGAATTCTGCCTTCACTAGACAGCTGAGGGAAGGTGAAGGAGGAAAAGGGATGAATCAGACAGTTTATTTGGTGTTCATTTGCATTGGAGTTATTAACCAGAGTTGTTATTTTGTCTTTCAGATTTTAAAGTGAACTTTCAGTATTCATATTGACAAATTCCCTGTTTCTCATTTTGGACAGAAAAGAGAGCTAAGCCAGGCTTTACACATTTTTTTCTAGTTGCTTTCGTTTTATTCCATGGTTGCACAGTTGGATTTTTGGCTGAAAGTTGCTTTCCTGATTTCTGCCTCCTCCCAAGAAATTGCCCTCTTTGTTTCTCAGTAATTTGATAAGAAATGTTATTAATTACTTACAAGTAATCACATTGTTCTGTAGGCTTAACATTTTGCTTTGAGCCTCTTGAGAGTTGCAGCTGCAATCACACAAAGCAAACTATGCCTTGGAGTACCTTGTTGGGTTAATATGGTTTGAAATTAGCCTTTGGAGGAGTTGACTCTGTCATTGAACTGTTGTGACTGTTTCCTCAGAGCTTTATAAATTGAGTTAAGCTATTGGGTCCATTTGGATCTCAGTGTGTTGAAGTTTTTTTGTTTGTTTGTTTTAGCTGAAGCAGGGTCTCAAGTCGTGTAGATGATAATATAAATACTGATGGTCCATTTAGCAACAGCTATTTAAGAGTTGCCATTTATAAACTACCTTTAGAACATTATATTAATGAAGCATTTATTACTTTGCTGAAACAGTCACTATTTGAAACAGTTCGTTTTATCCTTTCCCAAGCTCCTGTAATTATGTGAAAAGAATGAGCATTTAACATAATTTCAGTCTTATTTCCCCCAAGAAAGTAAAACAACTAATGCTCTGTTTGGCTTTGTTTATTTTGTCTGAAAGCTCCTCTTTAAATTGTTTTTCCTCTCTTGTATAGATGGTGATGGAATTTCCTGATAATGTGTTGAACCTTGACGGACATCAGAATAACAGTGCACAATTGAAACAGTTCATCCAGGTAAATAATGTTTCCTAAGAAGTGAGATTTTTGCTTTCCTCAGGTTGGTTTTTTTGCTTCTTTGGGAGGTTGTGACCCTGGAAATGCCTCAGACACGTCAGCACCTGGGAGCAGTCACACATTGGTACCAAAGTGCACTGGCTTCACTGTGCTCTGGATTCCACAGCATTTATTGCATCTTGTCTTGTCAGGAGGCAATTGCTGCGTGTCTGAGAGCTCAGAACCTACAGTGGGAGCAACAGCTTCTAAATACATCTTGATTTTTGTTTTTCTGAGCAGTTTTGAGCTGCCTTTTCAAGTGGAAGCGTGGATTGCTTGAGGTTGAGTTCTTTTGATTAGTGCCAGGGCAGAATTTGTGTGCCAATTTGTAGATTTTATATAGATAAGTAGTGAGAATTGGTTTTGTGGTACCCCAGAAACTTTAATCCTAGAAACTGATGTGCCAACCTCTGGAAAATAGCTGTAACACCTGTAGCAGGTGCAGAATGGTGCCAGCTGATGTCCAGAGGGGCAGAGTTTGCTGCTCTGCAGTTGCATGGCCTCGCTCAGGGTTGACAGCAGCAGTGCAGACACGTGCTGCATGCCAAGTGTAGCTGGGTTGTGAAAATAGCTCCTTCCTGCTTTGCTGTGACTCCTGCAATTAATTACAGGAAAGAGGGTTATTGCAGAGTGATAGTGCTTGGCAGATGATTTAATGGGCTCTTCCTCTAAGAGCACAAACCTTAAATGTTACCTGATGGTACCTCTGCTTTCCATACTGCATGGAAGGATCTGAGAATGCTTTCCTTTTTCAGTGGATGTGAGTTCTGCTGTCTTGTGTGGTCTTTTCTTCCTTTTCCCCAAAGTTGTGGCAAGTCCTTTGTACATGAGGAGTGTTGGAGTGGTGTGATGTGGCAATAGTACAGAAAATACTCTGGTGACATGACATTCCCTGTGCAGATACAACTCAAGTGTGGGTTTGTGTGTTGGGGTGTGAGGAAGGGATCCTCTGCTCTGCACACCTCTGCTGGTGGCACTCCAGTGCTGCTGAAAGCCATGGCAGTAATTCAGCAGTGAGAAGGACCAGAAGGATATGTGCATTTTGTGGGGACATGTACCTGGATGTGTTTGACACAGGGGCCAGGAGACACATCTACAATCATTTACTGATGTAAGCAAAATTGGAAAGCGTTCTCATTAATGTTCTCTTAATAGCAGACATTGGATGTTCACTACTGAAGTCAGAGGCTTCACCCTGAGTAGTAATGATGCTTTCTTTAATTCCAGCTAGTAGGATTGTAATGGGAAATGGCATTTAGCCTTCCAGGAAAAATACTGCTAAATTGGCATGGTCTGAGCAGAACAAGCTGGTTGTAAACGAGATTTCCATAAATGCCAGTGAGCGTTGGTGAATTTCCTTTCCACGTGCCCAAGATGAAAGGAGTGTGAGTAGAAGATGAAAACTTGCAGTTGTTGTGTGTGAGACCTTTTCCCACAACATCTGTGCTGAGGTGGAGAAACAGGATTTCCCAACGGGGACAGTTACTCTGAAGCAGCATTTGTGGTGAAAGGAGGCAACAAAGAGGAGAAAAAATCCCAGAGAAGAAGTGTTGAATGATTTGATTTTTGTGGTTTTTTTGCAGAGACACAGCATGCTGAAGCAGCAGGACCTGAACATTGCCATGATGGTGACGTCGCGGGAGGTGCTGAGCGCGCTGTCGCAGCTGGTGCCGTGCGTGGGCTGCCGGCGCAGCGTGGAGCGCCTCTTCTCCCAGCTGGTGGAGTCAGGGAACCCTGCCCTGGAGCCCCTCACCGTGGGGCCCAAGGGGGTGCTCTCAGTCACCCGCAGCTGCATGACTGATGCCAAGAAGCTTTACACGCTCTTCTACGTGCACGGGTCAGTGTCTGCGGGCTGCTCGCGCCGGCCCCACTCTCTGCGCGTCGCCTCCTTGGCGGTGCTGAGTTGTCACAACACATTCTCCTCTTCAACATCCATAATTACAGCCACTTGTTGGCTAAACTGGGGAAAAAGCAAACCTAATCTTTGATACCACCAGTTTCAGTGCCATGATTGCAGTTGAAAGATGCCAATATTTGATGTTTGGTCCTTAATCTGATACGGGCGCTGTGGGGTTTTTCGTGGTCTCTGGAAGAAGAGTGTTTGCCTCACTGCTTGGCACATAACAAAAATAAGAGTGTTGATTTTTTCCACCAAAGCTTGCTGCTCTTAGGTAGAAAGGTTAACACTGAGAAAGTGAAGCCTTCTGGCCTTGCTGAGCACAATAAATGCTCCAGTGCCATTAGTTCCTCAGCTGTGAGCAGAGCAAACAGTGAGTGCTCAGCACAGTGTGCCTTGGCCTTCCAGTTGCCTTCAGCTCGTTCTTCTTGCTCCAGTTAGCAGGAAAAGTAGGGAAGGTTAGTGCAGAATTGAGGAGATTGAGATGGGGAAAGTAGTGTAACCTGATCCAGTGGTTTTCAGAATACAATGTTCCTCGCATTTTTTTCCCCATAGGTCCAAACTGAATGACATGATTGATGCAATTCCCAAAAGTAAGAAGAACAAGAGGTGTCAGCTACACTCCCTGGACACACACAAACCAAAACCTTTGGGGTAAGTCTGTGCTTAACATGCACAATTGAAAGAAAGGCAAAAAGCAGGAAGCAAAGTATAGGCGCTGATTTATTTTTAAGCATTGAGATCAATTTTTATGCTCTGATCTGTTTGCCAGAGTAGCAGTTGGATTGTAGCAGACCCTAAATAGTTGTTGGGGAGAGGAAGAGAAGCATCAGGAGTTTTGGGCATGCTCAGGGCATGGATGGCTTCTGTCCTGTGATATAAACAATGCTCTAGAAAGACAAACTGGTTTTTGTGCTCTAGACCAAAATGGTTGCTCAGCAGATTTTCTCACATTGAGAATAATGCTAAATAAATATCCATCATTTTGCTTGGGTTTATTAAAAATGCCTTACACAACTGTTAACCAAGGGCTTTATTGTGGTTGGATGCAGGGTTAAAACTGGAACTCCATAAAATGTATTTTCTCAAAAGTGACAGCATGTTTTGAATACACCACTGAACAATATGCATATATGCCTCTGTCTTGAAGTTGAAATGATTTATTCCAGCTGGTTAAGCAGAACACTCCCTGTAAATCTGTTGTGGATTTTGGGGAGGTTTCTTGTTTGTGAGGTGGCTTCTTTTATATTTTTTTTCATATGATGACCAATAAATTACTCTCTTGGGCTTAATTGGAGTGTCTGAACCTTTTTTACTCAGCTGTGTTCTGCTGCTGGTTAAGCCTCCAACCTGTGAAAGCTTGCTCATGGTTTCCAGTTACAGGACATGTCTTTTTCTGTGCAGATTGGAGTCTCTCTGGGTTTAGTTAAATCCCCTGGGATACCAGGCATGTGGAATTTGACACTTGATTTTTGCTTGTGCTGCTTGAGGATACTGGGAACTAATCATAATCTTCTATTATATTTTGGTTATAGGCCTTTCACAAAATTAGTTTAAAGCTTATGTTACACAAGATCCTGAGAGTATAGAAGTGTATATTTGTATATATATTTCTTCCTTAAATAAAGCAAATTCATAGCATTGTGAAAGTGGGTTTTGGGGTTTTTGTATATTTAGTAAGCTTAATCTTTTCTGTGTGAGAACAGATGCTGTGGAACCTGAAGTTAGCACTTTGGTGAGGTAGAACAATTCTGAAGCTGAATGAATAAAGAGGAAAATGCTGCTTTTATTTCCTCAATTCATGCTGGAATAAATCCCCTTATTCTTTTGGATGCTGGCAGGTTAATAGGGAATATGAGGAAGCACAGTATTTTATACTCTGCAGGTAAAACTTTGGGGTTATCAGAGAACGTGGCCTGTGGACAAGCAGTGCAGTTTGCTAAGGAAGCAGGACTTGCACTCCCTTCCTCTGTTCTGTACAGGAGTGACCAGAGTGTATCAGTACTGATAGAAATTCAAATAAACAGGCTCTGGCTGGGCTGTGGAGGCACAGAGTTGTCACAGAACAAACTTCATTTACCATTGTAGAGCTCCTGCTCCACATCTTTACAAGAAACTCCTTCAGATGAGATGCATCTGTTGGGCATTTCCTCTACACAAAAAAGGCTTTGAGTTGGAGCTGGGTGTTTAATTAGAGGAGTTATGTAAGCAGCTAATGCCACTCGAGGGTTACTTGATGTCCTCAGTCTGTGCCTGGCTTTTGGCTCCTCAGCTCCATTTGGGACTCAGGAGCATTTGAAACTCTCCTAAATGCAAGGCCTATGACCTGGCAAACTGGGTAATGGCACATAGAACTCCTCTAATTAGGAAATAGGGCTGCTTCTTCCCATTTTCCTGCTCTATCTGTAAGACAGACGTGAGCAATCTGATAAAGTATTAACTGTAGACAAGCCTGTAAATCACCATGACTTGTTTTTTAAAGTCTGTTTTTTGCTCACTTTTAGCACATCCCAATGTGAGTTGTAAAATTATTTTGATATACTAACAAGTATTTGAAATTTGAGGTAGGATATTTTATGGTGAAAGTTGTTGGGGTTTTCTTTGTTTTGCTTTTTTTTTCTTTTGTTATTTTACCAAATTGTCTTCAGCTGACAAGTATTAAAACTTGTATGTGTTTATACTTAAAGTAATATTCTGAAAATCATGACTGGTTTGCAGCTGTAACATTAGAAAGTTGATGAATCTGGGTTATAAACGTGAACAGCAAAATTTGCATCTCAGTTCTGACCCAAACTTTCACAGATGGTGTGTAGATATACATATAGGCTTAACCTATAAAGAATTCAAATAAAATCAAGGAACAGAGCAGCATTTTCCATAGGATTTGTTTAGGAAAAATAACTAGCTGATAATATATATGTTATAGGTCTGAAAAATGTTTGGTAATACTATGTGACAGTGAAAGGAGCAGTAGCAGACTCAGTTCAAAGAAATTAAAAGCAGTTAAGAAAAGTAGAGAAGACAGGAAGAGGAAAGAGAGCAAGTGTAGCATCATTTTCTGCTATGGACCTTCCCAGGGAGCAGTCAGGTAAAGAATGAGGCTTTGCTGGGCTTGTTTGCTGACCCCCAGCAGGACAATGCAGAGTTTTGTGTCTCATTTCCTCACAGGGGTTGCTGGATGGATGTGTGGGAGCTCATGTCCCAGGAGTGCAGGGATGAAGTGGTTCTGATTGACTCGAGCTGCCTCCTAGAAACGTTAGAGACCTACCTACGGAAACACAGGTATGTGAAAGGAGCAAACCACAGCTGCCTGCTGAGAAACACGTGCTTTTAGGAGATCAAAACATTCAAAATGTATGTGAATACAAACAAGTTGTGAAACTGAAGGTCTCAGCTTGGTGGTGATGGGGGACTTTGCCAGGCTGATGAGACAAAGATGGTGAAATATTCTGTGTTCAATGCAAGGGAAAATGTGGAGACCTCTGATGTAGTGAAGTCATAGCTGCTTGTCTTAATATTTTTGGCTAGGATTAAATCATGATTTACAGTTTAATGTTTAAAAGCTGTGTGTTCTCATTCATTCTTTCTCTGCTCTTGGGCTGTGCCTGTTTTTAGGCTTTCAGGGAGTATGTGCCATTTCGAAATCCTGTCAGCTGCACTAGTGCAAGCAGATTTTAGGCTTGGTGTTGCCTCTAAAGCACTGTTTTAAACCACTTGTTTATGCCTGGTGCTGGTAAATCTCTCTTGCAGGGCAGAAATAAACCATTAAATTATAGTTGCATGTGCACAGGAGCTACTGTGCTGATTGAAAAGTTAATTTCCAGCAGTCTCAAGGTTCTGATATGAACTGTGGGGGCACAGATGGGTGCGGGGGTGGTGGTGCTGTGGAAATAACACTTTGGAAACAAAATAACTTTAATCTCCTGTGACATTAAACACTGCCTTGGCTGCCTTCCTGGTGCTAACCTGCAATAATACTGCTGTTTTCTCTCCTTCCACCGCAGAAAGCAGACAGGTATCGTAGCTCAACAGTAGCAAAATATGTTTGACTTAGTGCTGTCAAGTGGCTGGAGACACTAGGGAAGGGAAAAACACCATCCAGAGCTGGCATGGGGAGCCAGCTTCCTGAGCTGAAATGTGAGCAGCTTGTCTGACTTGCATTTTTAGAGTCATCCAGCAAGAGATCTTGTAGCCTCTTGAAGGTTACTCCTCTTATGACACAGAATGAGCTTAATTTGCTCGTATTTTAATTATAAGTATACTTCTGTCACACATGAGCTGTCACATGTTTAAAATGAGTATGTTGTGTTATAAATAACCCTCGTTTGGCCATCAGCACAGCAATCTAATAATTCAAAATATGTTTGTAGTGGAAACAAGAATTGCTCTTGTACAGCAGGCATCAGGGGAAACTTTGCCTTATTTCTTATCACTCACTTGAGTACACTTGGAAGAATTGCTAGAAGGTGATGTGGCATGTGTTGCTTGAGGGAGGGATTTTGCCCTGGTTTGCACTGTTTGCTCAGTGTTGAGATTTTTGATCTTTGAGTTGAATTCTGTGTGGGAATTTCCTCAAATCAAGGATTCTCTTCGGAGAAGTTTGGTATCTTGATAGTCATATCATTGGTTAGTAACATGGAATAGGATAATGGGATAAGTGATGTGGATAATAGCCATGATATTACAGTAATGACACTTTGTGAAGCACCACGACCCTCCCATGCCCCAGCTGAGACACATCACCGCAGAGCCAGCGCCTTCGGGCAAACCCAGCCTGATCTTGTGCTTTCCCCCAGGTTTTGCACCGACTGCAAGAACAAAGTGCTGCGTGCCTACAACATCCTGATTGGGGAGCTGGACTGCAGCAAGGAGAAGGGATACTGTGCTGCCCTGTACGAGGGGCTGCGCTGCTGCCCCCACGAGCGCCACATCCACGTGTGCTGCGAGACCGACTTCATCGCGCACCTCTTGGGCCGGGCCGAGCCCGAGTTCGCAGGAGGGTATGAGTATGTAATTGGCTAGAGTGGGCTATCTAGCGCTTTGCTTCTTTATTTGACTCTAAAATGTCTTTGCCCAAAGTGGCTTTTTGCCTCTTTGCTGTGTGATGAACTCGTGGTTGTGAATATTCGTACTGGTGTAGGCTCGGAGAGAGCGCTTTGAAGGTTTCAGCTGTGCTTTGGAAGAAAAGGAGTTACCAAATGTCTTCCAGTTCATTGTTGAGTCCCTAGAGCTGCCTGCTTGTCCACTGAGGTGTTCAAATATGCGAAATAGAAAGAGAGCCTTGGTTGAGTTCAGCCAAATGCCAAGATTTTGAGTGAGTTTTGTAGCTGTTTGTTTATTTCTGAACCTTTTTTTAATCATCTTAAAACCTTTCAGTGAAAAGGACAATTCTGAGCTCAGTATTGGAGAATCATAGAATGAGTTGGAAATGACATTAAATGGTCATCTAGTTCCAACCTCAATACCTTTAAAGCTCAGTCATAACTGTTTCATGAGGAGGGTAAAGCCTTTCATAGTAGTTTTCCCTTAACAGATTGACCAGAGTGATAGATAATAGATTGGTAATGAACAGATGAATGCTGAAATGTTTTTACTCTGCACGGTAAGTAATGTACGAAATTCCCTGTGTGTTTATTCAGCTTGACCTAACCAATGGTGAAATAATTGCTGTGAGCTCCAGCAAATTTTAGGACACAAAAGAATGCATTTTTCTGGCATTTAAACTCTTGATCCCTCCTAGGAAGAGCAGGATGTGGCAGCTGAAGCCAGAGGTGGCAAGGCACAACGCTGCTCCACAGTGGTGGCTTTGACCTGTTCCTTTCTATTTTGCATCTGCATGCAGCACAGCAGAGCCCTGCCAGGCTGCTCCTGCAAACACAGCTGCAGTTGTACCTCCAGAGAACACGTCAGCCCTGCTTTGATCCCTTGGTTGGCTTCCAGCTGCTCTAACAATGCTGTGCTTTGGTTCCCCTTTCCCCCAGACGGAGAGAGAGGCACGCCAAGACAATAGACATAGCCCAGGAGGAGGTTCTCACCTGCCTGGGCATCCACCTGTACGAGAGGTTGCACCGGATCTGGCAGAAGCTGCGGGCTGAGGAGCAGACGTGGCAGATGCTCTTTTACCTGGGGGTTGATGCTTTACGCAAGAGCTTTGAGGTAAAAACATGGAATTTTGTCCACCTTGTGTCTGAACTGCTGCAGCATTGTCACTGTAATTTGTTTTGTGCTCCCTAGCATAGGGCTGGAAGGAGTGTCAGGGGTGTGGCACTCAATCCCTTGTTTGGTTGTGTGACATCCATGCACGGCACAACTGGAGTGTGTTCCCATGTGGAATAAACTGGAATATAAAAGATTGAGGCTTGCTTTTACTTTCAAGCTGCCCATTCCAGTGCACTGAACCTTCTGTGTTATTAATTCTGTTTTTCTTCCTGATTGCATTTAAAACAGTTGAGGCTACATACAGCAGTTTTTGGTTGGTTTATGAGTAAAAATGGAGGATGTGCTTTTGAATTACAAAAGTGGTTGCTAGCTCTTGTGGTCAGCTTATTCCCAATGCACTCTGATCCTGTGGGATCCTGAACTTCAGACAGAACTCCTTTAACACATACCAATACTTAATATTAATTGCCAGTTTATATGATCTTTTTTATTGTGTTCATCTTCCATTCATAGTAACTTTTCTCTCTAAAAACTTGTAAAACACCAGAGAAGGGAGGAGGAAAATCAGTTTGGGAAAGATCATAAATGGAACATTGAGCTGTTTAGTTCTTGGGGTTTTTTTACTCCCATAGGATCAGAGTATCATGGATTCAACAGTGTGTTAAAATTTGCAACTTTTCACTGAAAAATGTGAACCTGGGCCATAGGTGTGACCCAGAGCTCCCCCACACGAGTTCCCAGCAGCCTAAATCACTGCATCTGGGTGGGCATTTCTCTCCTGTAGTCAATAGTTGTGTTCCTGGGATTTCATTACTGGCTGTTTTCCTTCTCCTTTCTTCTAACTGTAAAAGCCTGAATTGTGATAACTTCTGTAACTGGATCTAACCTCTTGTAAACAGATGGCTGTGGAAAAAGTGCAGGGCATTAGTCGATTGGAGCAGCTCTGTGAAGAGTTTTCAGAAGAGGAGAGAGTGAGAGAGCTGAAACAAGAGAAGAAACGCCAAAAACGGAAGAACAGACGGAAAAATAAATGTGTGTGTGAGATCCCTGCTCCTCTGCAGGCAGCAGAAGAGAAGGAAATCAATCAGGCAAAGGTAAACGTGGATAGCTGGGGCTTCATCCATCAGCTCACTGTTCCATGCTAGAATTCTTGAGGGATTTTATTGCATTTTGGTCCCTGGTGGAATTTAATTTCAGATGAGCAGAGCCATTGTAAAGTAATTACCTGGGACTCCTCCACTTTTGGGGTTTGGTGGGGTGGGGTTTTTTTTAATCCTAAACCTGAGGTTCAGGTTATGGCAGATTATTTGTCAACTGTGACTTCTTAAAGATCACTCCAGAACCTGGGGACTCCAATGCTACTTGTAGACAATTACCATTGAATTTTTGGAGAGGGGGAATATTTAAGTGCAATTATTACTGGGGATCTCTTGGCTGACCTTAATGAGCTGTGGCTGTGGGTCAAGGTAAATTGGTTGGGGTTTTGTTTAGTTGTGTTGTACTTGTGAAGAATTCTAAGCAATGCTGTTATCAGTCAGTGTCAGCTGGTTTTTCTCATGGAAAGAGTATCCTTTACAAAAATGCTGGCTGAGCTGCTTTCAGTGCCTGCAAGTGTTTTTTGTTTCTGTTTGAAGGAGAACTCAAACTTCACGGAAAGCAGCTGCAAAGCCTGTGGTAGCACCGAAGAAGCCAACAACTGTGTAGAAGTAATTGTTACTAATGAAAGCACTTCTTGCACTTGTCCTAGTAGTGGTACCCTATTAGGCTCACCTAAAATCAAGAAAGGTATGTTAAATGTTAATATTTTTCATTTTAAAAAGCATTTGCCATTTATGGGGTGAACAGTGGTCACCTGCTTTTAAAAAGGAGCCTGCCCGTGGCAGGGGGGTGGAATGAGGCGATTTTTAAGAACCCTTCTTAAAACCTTTCTGTCTGGGGTTCTCAGAATTCTTTCTTGTTAGAGGCATAACTAAAGAATGAGCAGCAGTTCCTACAGATGGCAGTAATTTTGGCCTCTGTCTCAGGTTTATCTCCACACTGTACTGGCAGCGACTGTGGCTATTCCTCGAGCATGGAGGGCAGCGAAACGGGGTCCCGGGAGGGCTCGGACGTGGCCTGCACTGAGGGCATCTGCAACCATGATGAAAATGGTAGGTTTGGGAAGAAGATAATGATGCTTTAATATCCCCAGAGCTGCAGCATCTCAAAAGAAACTTGGCTGTGTTTTGCAGGGGACGATGCCTGCGTCCATCGCTGCGATGACAAGGAGGAGGATGGAGACAGCTGTGTGGAGTGCTGGGCTAATGCAGAGGAGAGCAACACAAAAGGCAAAAACAAAAAGAAGAAAAAGAAAAGTAAAGCTTTGAAGTGTGAGAATGACCATGTAAGGAGCATGGCTCTGCCAGATGTTTCTCTAAATGCTTACATTTAAAAGTAGTTACGGAAGGATTTTAAATTCCAATTGAGACTTACACTGAAAATGGGACAGTGGGGGTCTCCTGCTCCCTTGTCATCCCAAGTTTTGGAATTGAGGTCCTTCCTAGAGTAGGTTGTGGTGAAGTCTTCTATGTCCCTAAGCATGTGCACTTTTACTCACTCTCAGTGAATGTGCCACCCCCTGCTCCCCAGGCACACGTTTAAATATAAATATTTACCCTTGCTCACCTTTGAACCTTCCTCTTTTCCCTCTGCTTCCATCTTAAACTTGAATATTCCATTTAAAACATTGCTGGCAGTTCATTGCAGGCTCTTTTCCATTTCAGATTCAGAAACTTGGGAGCTGTCTGGCAGATGCAGGTAGCAGAGAGACCTCAGGAAATCTCACGCACACAGAGTTTCACCGCGACAAGACCAAAGACACACACGCTGAGAGCTGCTGTAGCGCAGACAAAAGTGGCCAGCAGTTGCCTTGGTTTGAGCATATGAAAAATGTGTCAGAGTTTGCAGAACCTACAGAAATGTCACTTGTCCCTGATACTGGAAAAGGTGCCAAAAGCTTAGTGGAACTCCTTGTAAGTAACCGCTGCCTTCGAATTTTAGGTTGTAGCATCCCACTTTAATCTTCAGGGCTGAGAACTAGTGAGGAATTGAGTGCCAGTGTTCAGTTCAGTTCCTTGTGCATGTTCCCTGAGAAGTTTATAATTGAATGCTTTGCAGAGGAGGAGAAATTGTCACTGGAATGCAGTGACAGAGCTTGTGTTGCAAGTGCTCATTGTCAAGGATTGCATTATTCCGTAACATGAAGTGGGCATTATTGCTGCCTTCAGGCCGCAAATGTTACTTCCCACTGCAGCTCCTTGGGCAGCTTTCTTCTCCCTCCTTTCCTTCTCCTTCCACTTATTAAGGTACTTTGCTCTCTTTCCCTACTTTTCTATTTTTCTTCTTTTTTTTGTTTTCATCTTCCCTCATTGTTCTCTCTCGTTCCCTTCCTTTTCTTCCCTTTTTCTTTCTCCACCTTTTCCCCGAAACCCTCTGATAAAATCCATCCTCTTCCCGTGGGAATGTGCTAAGACTGAAGTGGATTAGGATCCATTTCGTGACTGAGCTGGCTCACCCCAAACCAGCAGAGCTCAGTGTGAGCGGGGTGTCCAGCTCAGCCAGCTGAGGGCTGCTGTGCCAGGGAAGGCTGGGGACAGATGTGCTGGAGCTCTGAAATCCCCGTTCTCATTGCAGGATGAGTCAGAGTGCACTTCTGATGAGGAACTGTTCATCTCCCAGGACGAGATCCAGTCGTTCATGGCAAACAACAAGTCTTTCTACAGCAACCGGGAGCAGTACCGGCAGCACCTGAAGGAGAAGTTCAACAAGTACTGTCGCCTCAACGATCACAAGGGGCCCGTCTGCAACAGCTGGCTGGCAACAGCTGGAGCCAACTGAACCCGATCCAACTCTGTCTGTCACTGAAACTCGAGATGACTACTGCGCCTTCTCCTTCCAAACTTAATTTAGTGACTTACGGCAAAATTTTATCTTAAATTAATGTGATTCTTTTTTTTTTTTCCTTGGTTTTTTTTCCAGGGGGAGGCTGGTGGAGGTGATTTCCTTAATTTTGTTCTTTCTCCAGGCTTGTATTTTTAGTTGAGTAGCTGTGCAAGCCTCTCTTCTAATTTAAGCCATCTCTTTTCATTCAATGTTTCTCTTCCTGTGAGACTTACAAAAAGCAAACTAGTGGCAAAGTAATGTTGTACCTATAATTCTGTACAGAATGACAAGGAGCTGAATATAAGATTTTACAAAGTAGACATCCATTTGCAAAATGTTTTGGATGTAATATGTTAAAGCGCAATGTGCAAAAATTTAAATAAAGAATATTTATTAATATGCATAGTAAAGGTGGGCGTCTATGTTTGTACTGGAGTGCTCAGTCCTGGGGTTCAGGAATGAGGTGGGGGTGAGGTGAGAGGGAGCTGCTCTGGGCAAACCTGTGCTGCTGCAGGGATGTGCTGTGGGGATGGTGGAGTCGCTGCCAGCCCAGCAGGGACTGTGAGTGCCTGGCTGTGTTGGTGGCACAGTCCCAACCTGGCACTGCTCGGCATCAGGTGCCTGTTCTGCTTCCAGGAGCCGGGATAAGGGATGGCCACGGAGCTGGCAGGGGCTCTGCCCTGGCAATCCTGGCGTGAGGGCTGTGCCCAAGGAAGGGCAGCACGCTTTAGGGGGGGGACGGATGTGGAGGGTGCAGCTTGGGCCATTCTGGAGGCATTGTTAAACCCCACACTTCATCAATTCAATACCTGCACTTCTGCCTCTTGTGTTTAATTAACCCATTTCCTCATACATTACTGGGAATTATTTGAACACCCTTGTCCCTGGGGCGGGGGATAACAGCCCCTTCACGGTGCAGCTCATCCTCTGCTCTCTCCACACCCATTTTATCCCTCTCAATCCTCGCTTGGCTGCGGGGGCAGGAAAACCCCAAACCGCGCTCCCATCTGTGGCGCTGGGGCTGAGCCCCGGTACACTCAGGGGATGGAGGGCGTGTCCCCTGGGCGTGTCCCCTGGGCGTGGCGCGTCCCTCGGGGCCAGGGGCGTGTCCCCGGGGCGTGTTCCCGTTCCCGGGGCGTGTTCCCGTTCCCGGGGCGGGCCCGGCGGGCGGTGCTTTGTGCGGCGGCGGCGGCGGCGGGGCCGGGCCGGGGCCATGGAGCGCTGGACCGGCCGCGTCGCGCTGGTCACCGGCGCCTCGGTGGGCATCGGCGCGGCCGTGGCGCGGGCGCTGGTGCAGCACGGCATGAAGGTGGTGGGATGCGCTCGCAGCGTCGATAAGATCGAGGTACCGGCGTTGGCGGCAGCGGGGCGGGGGCCGCCTCCCCACGAGGCCGCGGCGGAGCGGGGCCGCTCCCGGCTCGGCGCCGGGGATGCCGCGGCCAGCCCGGTCCCCGGGGCGGGTGGAAGGTGCCCGAGCGAGGAGCAGGTTCAGTTCTGGGGTTTTGTTGTTTTTGCTGGCTTTTTTTCTTGTTTTATTTATTTAATTTTTAATATTTTTTTTGAGCCACTTCTTATCGAGGTTAAAAATAGCATCTTCCCGGGAGCGGGGCCTCTCCAGCCCCTCGGGGATGCGGCTGCTCGGGAGGCAGGGCGATTTTAGGAGTTCCTGTTAAAGCAGGGTTCGCTCCTGCAAGGAGCATCTCTACAGCCCCGTCAAAAACCTCATGGCGCTTGCTTGAGAATAAAGATGCTTAAAAGAAATGTTTTCTCGGGATCCTTTCCCTGCCTTGGCCAGCGAAGCCTCGCAGTGGCCAAAGCTCATTTGCGGTTTGGGAAGTTTCCTCCGAGGGAGGTAAAATAAGTTTTAGTCGTGTTCAATTTTGCCATCCTGGGTGTTTGGAGCTACAGGAGAGCTGTACAATCCGCAGGGCTGTGTTTCCCTGGCCGAGGTGATAAGGGCTCTGTACAGCTGACTGTCCTGAGAATAAATGGTCCAAAATTCATGGAAACCAAGGCTTGGCATTGGTGGCGTTGCTCGGTGGGGTTGAGTAGAGAAATGCTTGGGAAAAGCCAAACTTTTCCCGTTTTTCATTGCGTATCGCGGAGGCGCCGCTTGCAGAGAGAGAACACCGGCGTGACTTAGCGAGCTGTCCTTTGGGGCTTGCTGCTAATTTTGGATTTCCCAGCGTTTTGACGCTGCGGTTTGCAGGGAAAGCTGAGCTCTCCCGAGGTTTTCCCACGGGCAGCTGCCGGTGTTGGATGTGCTGGAGCCTCGGGGTGCCTGGCAAAGGATGCTGCAAAGGATGTTGTTACTTCCCATTCCCCCTCCAGAAAGTTATTTCCAATATTGCTGTTTCCAGTCGTGCCCTTATCTTGGATTTTGTTTTGGAATCTTTTCATTTGGGAAAGAAATCAATGCAACTTGTGTTTTCCCTTCGTGAGTTCACGTGAGTTTCCTTCCTCTCTGAACCTTTCCTGGCCAAAATACAGCGTGGATTTCAAAACGAGCAGCGCTCTGAGGCTGTGGATTTTTGTTTGAACCACGAGCAATCTCTGCTGGGTTGGGTTTGTCCGGGGTGCAGATGTGCCCGGTGCTGCTCCCCGGTGTCCCGAGGTGTCCCAGACACGAGTTCCCACTGATGTTTGTCCCCGTTCCCTCCCTCCTCCCCGGGAGCCGAGCGCGGCTGCAGCGCTGGCATTTGTTTCGGTGGGGTGTCTGGACTGTGTTTTGCTCCGCTGCTATTCTGGGTTTATTTATTGTCAAGCATGTTTCCTTAACGAGGGAGAGAGTCCCGGCAGCGCTGGGGAAGGTGGTGGAGTGTGGGGGGATCCAGGGTCACTGTGGGAACAGCTCCATCACCTCCTGCCTGCCAGGGATGCTGGGGGAGCTTTGGACCCAATCCTGCCCAGCAGAGCTTTGCTCCTCCAGCAGATTCACCTCCAGGCTTTCCCTTAAAAAAAAAATACAATAAAACAGGAAGAGATCCAGACTTGGAACTGTTGAGCTGGGGATTTGATTGGGGGGGATTTGAGGGCTGGAGCACAGTGATGGAGGGAGGAGAGAAAGAGGCTTTGGTGATGCCAGAGCATCACAGCCATGGTTAACAGGATCATGGAATCCCAGGTGCTTTGGGTTGGAAGGAACCTTGTAAACCATCCCATTCCAACTCCCATGGGCAGGGACACCTTCCACTATCCCAGGGTGCTCCAAGGCAGCTTGAAATGGAAAAAGGACAAGCAGGAGGGTGAAAAACCTGGAATGCAGAGCTCGCTTGGTAACACAAAAACACATTCCGTTAAAGTTCATGGAAGTCAGCAGTTTTTAAGGTGAAATGGCTGGAACCCCTGTGTGAGGTGGTTTTGTAACCTCCAGCTGACTGAAAGAGCAGGTTGTCTGGTGGGGATTTAGCTCGGGCAATAAATGCTATGTCAAGATTTCTTAATCTCTTGGAAAATCAGATAAGGGCTTGAGGCAAGATAACGAAGGATTTGCAAAGTTGCGTGTTTGGCATTAAACCCATGTCACAACTCCAGTGGCCTTTATTTGGCTTTTGAAATAAAAATGTTAATGGCTCACAAAAAAAAACCCCAAAACCTGCAGAAGGATCTTTTTCCTTTTCCTTTCAGTGGCTCCATTGGCCACATTTCCCTCTCTGCTCCCAAGCAGCCCCACTCCTGCTGCTTCTGCTACTGGAGACTCTTCATCTGGGTCATCAAACAGGAGCTTTAACAGCCAGACATCGAGGAATAAAATATAATTAAACTGGCTGTATTTTTCTTTTGCATGCCAGGAGGTAATTCAGGTTGAAGGCTCGTTTTAAATGCAGAGCCTGGAGGTACTAACAGCTGTCAAGGACTTTTTGGCGTGTGCTCAGCGAGTGTTTGCTGCTCTCCAGACACCGCCACGCGTTCCAAGTCGGGAGCTTTAATGAAAGCCAAGCGTTTTTAGCAGCTTGGAGGACCAGGCTTTGGAGGGGAAAATGCTCCCTGGGAAATATCACCCTCACAGGGACCCCCTTGCTGCTCCTGGGGTCCCCAGGGTGCAGAGAATCACTGAGTTTCAGCCACAGCCACTCCGGTGCTCTTCAACTTCTCTGCTCCTTGAATTTTCCAGGAATTTCTACTTCGTGTCTGACTTCTTGCAGCACAAAAAAGGGGAGAATTTGCACAGGCATGGGATGAAATGTTCCCCTCCTCTCCCAGCTGGCAAACCCCTCTCTGGTCTTTTATTCAGTGAGATATGTGAGGTTTATTTTGCAGGGTTCTTCACCAGGGTGGGGAAGAATTGGGAGGGTTTTTCTGGCTCAGAGGGACTCTGTAGCTTTTCTCTTGCAGCAGGAAGGCAGGAGACAGGGAGCTGTTTCCAAGGGGTTTGCAGTGATGCTGGTACTAGGCTTTTTTTAATAATTAACATTGATTTATTTTATATTTATAGAGAATAGCAGAAGTGCTGGCAGGTGCTCTCCCTCCATCCGTGGTGTCAGAGCGTGGCTGGGGCTGGGACATGCTCCAGGTGGGACAATCCACTCGCTCCAGGTCACTGGAAATCTTCCAGCAGCTCATTCATTCCTTGGATACCTTGCTCTGGTGTGACCAGGGACACCATGAATGCTGTCTTCCAAAAGAAATCCATTTTTTTCCCATCTCTGTTGGTGTGCTGAGAGCAGAGCCATGCAGGAAGCAATAAATGTGGCTTAAGATACAAGGTTTAACCAATTAATTCCAATGCATTTGTGACAGGTATTGATCAAAGGTAACATTTATAACCAGGCCCTGCTTTGTCAAGGTTAGATCTTGCTCAGGAAACAGCCTTTGATACACCGAGGAGTTGATTGCAGGTTGGAGCAGCCCGGTCTGTGAGGAGAGTGTGGGAGGAGGAAGAAGGAGCTGAGTCTTCCTCGTGGGATTTGAGCATCCCTTTTTCGGTTCTCTGGTCACTTCCACGAACCCTGAGGTGCAAGGGAGGCTCTGTAGCCCGTGGGTGCTGCAGGAAGGGTAATTAACAGCTAATTGAGTGTGGTGGTTAATTACCTGATGGTTCAGAGGTCACCTGGTTCCATGTTGTCTGTCCCTGGTGGGTCTGTCCCTGTGCCCAGCAGCCAGGATGGGTTTTGGGCTGTTCCCAGTGCCCAGGCAGGAGGAGCAGCTCGGGCAGGGCAGTCCCAAGGCACAATCCCTGTGCTGTGAATGACCTTCAGCATCTCCTTGGCCTCTGGAAGGGTTTGTTTTGTGTCTGGCCAAGGCTCTGCCTCGGGGATGGTGGGCTCTCAAGGCCTCTGCAGTGCTTTTATTGCCACTTGTCCCTGACCAGATCCTTCCCTGACAAACAGCAGAGATCCCATAATTGCTGTCCAGAGTGGGGGGAACAAATCCTTCTCTGTCCTCGTGGTTTCCCTCAGCCTTGAAACTCGGGGGGTTTAAGCCAGGTTGGATTCCTCCTCTTCCTCCCCCAAAATGTGCTTTAAGGATGTCACTTTGCAGCAACCTCCCCTTCTCTGCTGCTCTCCTGCTCCCTTGGGCTTTGCAATAGAGCAGCAATACCATGCTCAGAGCCCTAAAAATAAATAATAGCTGAGCCTTTCCTGGGGTTTTAGAGCTGGGACGGGGGGGTGTGTGCTGCAAGGAAGGTCAGGCGGCTGTCCTGTGCCTCAGTTTCTCTGGCTGCTGTCCTGGGAAGGTGGGAGGGCTCCGCAGGAGCACAGAGGGGACTTTCTGGCCAGTTTTGGCTTTAAGGAGAGTGCCCAGGGCAGGGAGGTGTGAAAAGAGCTGTCACAGTGCTGTGAAGTAAATACAGTGGTGCTTTTGCTGGGCTTTATGAGCAGTTTAAGCCCTGCAGAAAGCAGGGGCTGTGCTCAGGCTGAGTTCTTCCCTCTCTCCTGCTCAGTGTCCTGGTGGGCAATGCCAATGGGGATTTCCTGGCTGGCAGCAATTCCCCAGGTGGGTTTGTGCCACCCTGGCTCTGCCGAATGCCAGATTTCTGTCCCTGCCAGGCCCGTGGGGCTCAGCCTGGGCCGTGCCCAGCTGAGCTGGGATTAGGCTGGTGTGGCTGCAGATTTTGGGTCACCTGGAGCTGTGTGAGCTGAGCAGGGCTGCTGCTGCTCCTGCTCCTGCTCCATCTCCTGCTCCTGCTCCTGCTCCATCTCCTGCTCCTGTCCCTGTCCCTGTCCCTGCTCCCGTCCCTGCTCCCGCTCCCCCAGCCCGGCCTGGGGCGTGCTGCGGCCTCCTCCGCTGCTTCACGGCTCATAAACCCGGGCTGGGATAAAAGCCAGCCCCTGGCGGCTGAGTTTGGGAGCTGGGGAGCGCTGGGGGCAGGCCCAGGCATTAATCTGCCCCTGCAGAAGAGGATTCCTGGGGATTAGGGGCTGGAGTGGCCGCGGGGCTCTGCCAGCCCTGCAGGAAGGCCGCAGTGAGGGCGCTGCCAGGAGAAGAGGCCACACCGAGCTGTGACATCGGGGACAGCCCTGGTGCTCTCCTGGTGCTCTCCTGGTGCTCTCCTGGTGCTCCCCTGGTGCTCTCCTGGTGCTCTCCTGGTGCTCTCCTGGTGCTTGTGGAGCGGCCTGGGACCCCCAGCTCGGAGCTCTCGGTGCGTTCTCATCCCATCTGCTGAGGCCTGGTCAGGGTGCTGGGCTGGGAAGGGCTTGTGGCAGGGCTGGGAGCAGCCCTGGCTGTCTCCCCACTCACCCAGGACAGTCTCAGTTTTCTGTTTTACTCAGGGTGGTGCTGCTTGCCATGGACCGCTGATCACCCCTCACCTTTTCAGGGCATCTCAGACCTTCACTGCTGCACGATTAGGTGGGGTTTGCTTTAAGTAAAATAAGTTTTTCAGGTGGAGATGACACAGGAGGCAGGATCTGGGGGTGTCAGGCAGAAGCTGGGGCTCAGCTCTGCCCCCCAAGCTGTGTGAGAGCTGCTGGGGCTCCATGGCAGCAGCTCCAGCCCAAAACACAACCCTGGGGCTGCTGCAGGAGGGGAGGAAAGCGCCTCCATGCAGGGGAACCTGCCCTGGGCAGGCTGAGCTCAAGGACAGGCAGGCTGGGTTTAGGACAGGCTGGGTTTGGGACAGGCACAGCTCAGAGGAAGGCAGAGACATCGCTCTAATGAGCTGTCACAGCAGTGACAGCAGTGTCTCCTCCTCCCCCACGCCAGCCTGCAGCAAGAAGTGAAAAACTAAAAGTGCCTTGACATGAGGAGGGACTGAGTGAGGTAGCAGGGACCTCTGCAGGTTTGGCTCATGGGTGATGATGGAAATTGGAAATTAAATGAGGAATACCTATCCTGGGATGTTTAATTGCTGGGAAAGCGCAGGGAGCAGGGAAGGATTGGAAAAGAGCAGCGTGGCTCTGGAGCAGCCTGGGAGGACAGCTCCCAGCTCTGGGGAGATGTGATGATGGCTCAGCCAGACCCAGCTGAGCAGGAGCCTGGCTCCAGTGCCTGGGAAGAAATGTGGAGGAACATTTATCCCTGGATTGTATGGGCTAGAAGGTACCCACAGCTCTGGGTGTGATTCTCTCCATCTGGCAGGGGGGACACAGCTCTGAATCTCTCTCATGGTCACAGAAGGCTGTGGAAATAAATAAATGAACCTCACCCTAGTGCTCTATTCACTGTACATCTCTATTACGCTGTTGTACTGTTATTAAATCTTAATTAAAAGCAGCTTCAGACTTGCCAATCAGTGGAATGAAAGGGTCTGTAATCCTCCAGTTTTCTTTCACAGCTGTGATGCTGTTTGTTAGAATTTTTCTCCTTCATTTGCTTTAGGTAGCAAAAGTAATTGGGGTGACTCTGGTGCTTTTCCAGTTGGTTTCTTGGTGCAGTTCTGTGTTCAAGCATGAGTTCAGTCAGTAGGACACAAGTACCTGTGATGAATGGCAGGTTAGATTAAAAATTACCTAATGGCTTCTTCTAGCTTTAATCTCTCTGAACTAAATGTGTCTGAAGTTAATGGGATGGTTTGCCAAATAAAGCCCTACTTGACTGTTTCCTTTTTCTCCCTCCTCTTTAGAGTCCCTTAACATTTTTATATCAATTAGTTCTGTAAAACCATTTTACCAGGACTGAATGTGAATGCAGGGCACTCACAGTGTATGCACAAAGAGCATTTAACCCTTTCTGGGGAGAACTGGTGGTTTCTGAACACAGCAACCCCATCCCATAAATGTGAGGCATCCTTTCAGGCTGGGAGCACCTGGCTGCCCGTTTCCAAGCATCCAGAGATGATGGTGTGGTACAGAGATGCTGGAAGTGTCCCAGGCCAGGCTGGACAGGGCTTGGAGCAACCTGGGATAGTGGAAGGTGTCCCTGCCCATGGCAGGGGGGTGGAACTGAATGATCTTTAAGGTCCCTTCCAACCCAAACAATTCTTATTTCAGATTTCCATCGCCAGGGCTTGCACTGGCCTTGTCTGTATTGCTGTTGCATTACCTGGTCACTCTCAAACTGTTTGTGAAAGATGGAAAACCAGTTTTTTTCTCATTTTTTCTTTCTTCCTTGTGCATGTGGTGTGCTCAAAGTGGGATGAGCATCACTTGAGTGACTTAATGGATGCTCTCAAAAAAACTCTGCCAGCTCTGTAGCTCGGAGAGTTGCTTTTCAAAAGTCTCTTGCAAACTTGCCCGCAGTTGATGTTTCTTTGAAGAGTCTGTGATGACTCTTTATCTGTAGATGGTTGAAGCACGTTCAGCCCTGCCTGGATGTCAGCGGTGCTCAGCACCTGGTTTTCAAAGAGAATTTGTTAGCACAAGTGCAGCCTGAGAGATGAAAGGATCTGTGCTGAGCCTCGTCGGAGGCAGCGAGACACCAGACAGGGAAAGAAAGGTTTTGGGAGAGGTTTGATTTCCCTGGCCAGTTGTGTCAGAGTAGCTTTTCTCCCAGGGAGAAAATCCCTTCTCCTGGAGTAGCTGGAGGCTGACTGGGAGCAGAGGATGGGCAGCTCCAGCCCCGGTGGCTGCCTGGACCACGGTGGGGCATCTGATACAACCTCCCTGCTCCAGCAGGGCCATCCCAGAGCAAATCACATCCCTTGTTTCCTCTGCTCCTTCATCTGTGTCCCCACTGAGGGCTGGACTGAGCAGGGAAAGGTTTCTCCAAGTGCTGGAAGCGGCAGCTGGAGATGGCAGCGGAGCTGTGAAACCTCCTGTGTCCCTCTGGGCTGTCAGTGAGCTCGTGTGTCCTTTCCTGTCCATGGTGATGGGCCCCTCTTCCCTCCAGCCAGCTCTCCTGGCACGGCTCCTGCTCTGGGAGACTCCTCCCAACCCCTTGTGCTTGTGTTTCTCATTTTTGAACATCTTTGGCGTTGTCTGGTTCGCACTCTCACACCAATTCGTGCTCCTTTTGCTCCTTTCCTCTCCTTTGCAGGAACGAGGTCCCATCTCTGGAGCAGTTCAGAACCTTCCAGCAGCCCTTGCTGTGAATTTTCTAAATGCTGCTCTTGCAGATTTCCCCCCTTTTGACTGTTTTTTTAGCGTGTGCTCCAGTGGTGAAAGGGAATACATTTTTCCACTCCTATCAGCACATCATCAGCAAGGTTTCCTGCATGGCAAAGTGCAGGCAGCCCCAGGAGGGCACAGGGAGGCAGGATTCAGTGCCAGGGGCACCTTTGTTCAGGCAGGGATGTTGTCAGCTCAGGGCTCTCCAGGGATCCTGACGCTGCCGGGATGGATCGATCTGAACCTGTCCCCTTCTCTCCCGGTGCTGGAGAGCAATAATCATCATTCTTGTGTTCCTGCCGTGCCTTCCCTGAGCTGGGAACCGGGCAGGAGAGCCAGGAGAGCAGCTCCTGAGCCACAGCTGCACCCTGGGCTGATTCTGGCTTGTGGTTTGTGAAGGCTGCTGGGCTTTGGGAAAGGTAAAGCAGCAAAGCTGCAGCTCCCTGCTCAGGGCTTGGCTCAGCCACTGGAAACACTGGGAATCATTCACCAGGCAGAGCCACTCGCCCCAGAACGCTTCCAGTGAACGTGTTTGGGGTGCAGGGAGGGGTCTGTCCCTCTGCAGGGCAGGAGCTCAGAGCTGCCTTCATGTGCAGCCACTTCCAGCAGATTCCTGCGCTGGGCCTCGCTCCTTTTATGAAAAGCTGGGAATTGCAGTCCTTGGAATGCAGGGAGGAGTGGGAAGGCTGCCCATGGCAGGAGCAGGGCTTTATTGCACCCTCTGAAATGTCACTGTCGGTGACGCCGCTGCGGGCGACGGCGTCCGAGTGATTTGGTGGAGGTTTGGAGGCAGAGTCCATCTCCCCGAGGAACCAGACATCATGTGGCTCCTGCCTGGCGCTGGGAGCTGGCCCTGTCACTGCTGGGACACATCAGGGAGGAGATGCTGCCTCTCATTAGTGTCAGGGGTGAAGGGCATCCTCGGGAGATGCGGTGGCGGCTGCTCCCGGCCTTTCCTTGGCTTTGTGTCACCCAGCCTGACAAAAGGTTGGGATATTTGGAGTAATTCTTGGTCGTGGCTAGTGAGGAATTGTCAGGCACATCCTTTGCCAGTGTGGCAGACTCACAGCCTGGTGCCAGGGCAGGATTTATTTGTATTTTGCCAGCACTGCTCACCTTGAGCGGGATTGCCCAGGGTGATGGACGAGCACTGAGCGTGTCCTCAAGTTCAATAACTTAAAGGCTGAAGCTCTTAGCTTCTCCTGGATATTGATACCTCCTTTTTCTTGATTAGCATCACAGTGATTCCTCCCCAGTGCCTGCTTTTCAGCCTGGGTGTGTTAGCCCTGGGGTGTGTTTCTCAGGATGTGGCTGGATAAGCTGTTCCACAGGGCTGCTGCCTGTTTCCATCCTTCCTCCTGCCGGTTTCCATCCTTCCTCCTGCCTGTTTTTCCCCTTCCTCCTGCCTGTTTTTCCCCTTCCTGCTGCCGGTTTCCATCCTTCCTGCTGGCTGTTTTT
>NC_031787.1:8088405-8095693 GCF_001522545.3 Parus major
CCTGCTGGCTGTTTTTCCCCTTCCTGCTGGCTGTTTTTCCCCTTCCTGCTGGCTGTTTTTCCCCTTCCTGCTGGCTGTTTCCATCCTTCCTGCTGCCTGTTTTTTCCCCTCCTGCTGGCTGTTTTTCCCCTCCTGATGGCTGTTTTCCCCCTCCCGCCGGCCGGTTTTCCCCCTCCTGATGGCTGTTTCCCTGCTGCCTCTCTCTCTCCCCTAGAAGCTGGCAGCTGAGTGCCAGAGTGCCGGCTACCCGGGCACGCTGATCCCGTACAAGTGTGACCTGTCCAACGAGGAGGAGATCCTGTCCATGTTCTCGGCCATCAAGACCCTTCACCAGGGTGTGGACGTCTGCATCAACAACGCGGGGCTGGCCCGGCCCGAGCCCCTGCTCTCGGGGAAGACAGAGGGCTGGAGGACCATGATAGATGTGAGTATTCCCCAGAGGGAGCAGGAGCTGGGCCACTTTTCTGCCTCTTCTGGCCACCATCCACTCATTTCAGAGCTGAAATCATTTCAGCCTGCTCTGACGAAGCCCAGCTTTGCTGTTTGGGGAGTGGAAGGATGTCCTGCCCTGCTGCTGAGCCCTCACCTTGGAGGATGGAGACACAGCAGCATTTTTCCTTTAGCTCACTGGCTTTCTGAAGGGTGAAGAGCCTTGCTTCTCTTTTTCTTCAATAAAGCAGGAAACTGAATGCCAGGCACTGGGTTTTGCAGCTAATCCTGTTAGGTGTGGCAGTGGGTTGTAGAAATGGGCAGATTCTTTTTGGCTTAAAAAGCTGTAATGCTTTTTGTCTTTATAGCTTAATTTTCTGGCCCTAATCTGGTTAGGGCTGGATGTGAATGAGAGCATTTCTTGTGCTGAAATGGGAGCTGAAATGCACATGGCCCATCCCATTCACAACTTCTCCCTGGGTCCTGCTGTCCTGAGGTGCTGCTGGGCATCTTCCTGTGCCTTCACCATTTTTTGTCATAATTTGGGGGCCTTTTTCTGAACACTGCAGTGGCAGCCACAGCTGTGGGACCTCAGGATGGTTTGGGTGTCCTTGAAATGTCTCTGGCCAGTGAGGTGCTGGACCAGGAGCTTTTCATGGAGTGATTTCCCCTCCTGTGCCACCTCCTCTAATGCACGGAAACGTTTCCCTCACAGGAGGAGGAGTGGAGCTCAGGGCTGTCCTTGTGGCACCTCCAGCAGCTCTGAGAGCTTGTCCTGGTGAAGGGAAGGACATGTGTGAAAAGCTGTTTGAAGCTGTGGGCTCAGGGCCCCCGTGTCCAGCAGTGGAGCCAGCTGGGAGGTGTCAGCTCCCCTGGCTGTTCCTCCAGGCTGCTCCTGGGGGCTGTGTAAAGCAGAACAGAGAAGCACATTGAGACTTCAGACTCCTGCTGCCAGGGCAGGAGCTGCCATATCCTGGCTAATTAAGTTCTTGTTAGGATTTTGGCCTGGCTGCTGGCTGCTGTGACTGCAGCCAAAGCAAGCTCAGCTCAGCTTTGTCTGCCCAGCCAGGCTTTTGTGGGCTGCCCAGCCTGGGTCACTGCACAGCCGCATCTCCCCGGCCCCGGTTGCCATGGAGGCTTTAAAGAAAATGAAGTGAAGTGTAGCTGAGCTGGTGTTCAGCAGGGCCCTGGCTCGCTGTGAGCCAGGCCCTGGGGGTCACCTGGGCCTTGGAAACTCCTTGTCCTGGTCCCTGGGACCGTGTCGTGTGTGAATCCCTCAGGGATGCTGCGTGTCCCTTGTGCTCCTTTGTTTTGTCAGGTGGGCAGGCTGGGGGACTTGTGGCTTTTCCTAGCTTCCCCAATCCATATTCCCCTCCCTGGCTGCTCAGCTGGAAGTGCTCCCTTTATCTGACCTTCCACCTTTTTAGGGAGAAAGATTTTGAGGTGGGGATCATCCTGTGTGAGACACTCCAGTCAGTGTTGGTGCTTACCAACAGCAGTGGCTCAAAGTCTGGGAGCCTGTGGGGTCCCCCTGCTTTTGGGGGCTGTTTTGGGGTGGGATGGGTGACCCCACAAGGGCAGTGTTAGGAAACCAGGCTGGGGGAATGTTTTATTCCCAGGGATGATCCGTATGGCTCTCTCCGCTCTCACTGCTTGGCAGAAACGCTGTTGCAGCAGCCTGAGACACCCAAGCTTTCTCCCTGTGCTGGCAGATATTTCCCTCTCACCATCCTCCCAGCAGCTGCTGGCTTGGCTCCTGGTTTCTGTGTTAATTGAACAAGGCTCAAACATAAAGGCAAAGCCCTGGGATGCTCCAGAGCCCAATGCCTCACCCATCCCAGCCTGGACAGCCTGGCAAGCCTGGGCTTTGCTTTTTATTTTTATTTTTTTTCTTTTTTTTTCTACTGCTGATGGCTAGAAACAGCTCAGTGGAGTTTCCCCTTTTGTTCTCTGCCCCTGTTGTGTGGCTGCATGGCAGTGCCTGCTGGCCATGTCACTGTCTTCAGGCTGTGCAGGGCTGGGGGGCTCTGCAGGGCCAGGACCCCCTGCCAGAGCACCCATCCCCAGGGCACCCATCCCCAGGGCACCCATCCCCAGGGCACCCATCCCCAGGGCACCCATCCCCAGGGCACCCATCCCCAGGACACCCATCCCCAGGACACCCATCCCCAGGGCACCCATCCCCAGGGCAGCCCTGGCCAGGCCCCTTCCCTCACAGGGAGGGCTGCCAGCACCATTCATGGGCCACTGAGCTTTGCAGAGCTGTGTGGCAGCAGGGAGGATTCTTCCCAAGCTTCCTTGGAGAGCAGGGAGATGGTGTTGGAGACTTCCAGGGCACCTCTGGGCTGCAGGATGGGAAAAGTTTCCAAACCAGCCATGGAGCCATCGATTTAGGAGACATTAGGGCCTTAAATTAAAGGCTGTTTTTTTTCCTTTTTGGTAAATTGATTTTTACTGCCATGCATTTTTTATGAGCTTTGAGGCTCTGTGTCCTTCCAGATTCCCATCTCAGTATCCTCCTTCTTCCTCTATATCTAGCAGCCAAAACCATGTTATAATTTACTTATTCCTCTTCTTTCCTAATGTTCCAGTTCTTTATTTTCTGCTATTTATTCCCAAGGTGGGAGCTGCTTCTCCCCAGGCTGCAGGATGTTTGGCATTGTGGATGTGCTGCTTTACAGAGCCCTGCCTTGCCAGCCAGCAGATCTGCCGTGGGTGCAGGAGGGAAGGTGTCACCTCAGGCAGGTTCTGAGCCCATCCTCCCCTGGCTCACAGCTTCCCCCATCTTCTCACTGCTTTGTGAGGCTGGAGCAAAGTCCTGCTCTGCAGGAGGAGCTGGGGCTGGCTGCTGTGTACACACCGAGCCTCTGGGGCTGCAGCAGCTCCTTCACGCTTTACCCACTGACCTTTCCAGCCAGGAATTCAAACTCAACTTCCCATTTTCCTTGCTCAGGGTGCAGAGGGCTGCAGCACACATCCTCTAAACACAGAATGGGTTTGGTTCTTGGCATTATTCACTGACAAGCCAGGCTCTGTTCTTCTTGCTTTTCTGAGCCATCTGTGCAGGGATATGTTTGCTGTAAGCTGCGTTTCCATATGTGCTCTGGGGCTGGGGCACTTGTTTGGATGCCTTGGAAAAGGCTGATTCTGGGAAAGTGAAATGCTGAGCACTTCTAGGAACAGGATCTTTTATGTTCTCTGATCTGGCAGTTGGAGCTCGTTAATTGCTGGGAAATGTGGCACCGTGGTTTCTGTCACAGAGCTGCTGCCTGTGCACTGAGCAGGGCCCAGGTGTGCTGGCCATCCTTGCCAAGGGACCTTTCAACCTTTTCTCCTTAAAATAGGAGGGAGGCAGAAAAACATCTGATGTGGATATTTGTAACAGCAGCCTCTGGGTGATGCAGACTTGCTCATTTTCCAGGCTTGTTTTCAGGTTCTTCAGTGCCTGTTCCACGTTTTGAAACGGGATTTCACCCCAAAAACCAGTCTGTGCTGGTGGGAAAGGGCCATCCCAGCTCAGCTGCCTTCCAGCCAGTTGTTTTGTTGTACTGTGGGGTTTTATCACAGGGCTCTGGACTTTCCCATGTGGTTGTTGATTGGGATCTTGCTTTGCCAGGAGCTGTCAAAATCTTGTAACTTTGCCCAGGCCGGGAATGGCTGCTCTGTGAGTCACAGGCTTTGGGGTGATGTTACCCTCTAGTGGCCTTTGGAGAGGGAGTTGGGGTGACTGCTCCAAAAACGAGCTGCCTGGTGGGCTGGGGCATCCTGAGGCAGGGATCTTGTTTGGCATGAAGGGTTTTACACCAGCAGCTGCCCAGATCCATATCCCAAAGGACTGGGCCAGGCTGGAGCAGGTGACTCCTGCCTTCCCTGACACCCTGCTGAGGAATCCCAGAGCCTGCCCATGCCCTCCCTGCTCTGGGCTTCAGTGCTGAGGGGCCCTTCTGCTGCTTTCTCTGCTCATTTTCTTCCTCACACAGCCCAGGTGAATGAATTCAGGTTAAAGCTTTATCTCTGCAGCTCCAGGTGTGATGGCCGAGGTGCCCAGCAGTGACTCTGTGCTTGACCAAAGTGCACTTGCATGGGGGTGATGACTCCACTTGTGTTGCCTGGGTACTCCCAGGATCAGATAAACGCCCTTTTTATCTCTGGCCAAGACAGAGCCCTCAGGGATGGCCTCTGGGGAATAAAAACACCAGACAAAAGCAGTGACTGAGATCCTAGAGCTGACCCTGCTCCTCTTTGTGCTGCTCAGTAATTGCATCTCTGCTCCATCTCTTTCCAAACCAGTGTCTCTCTCCTGCCTGTCCTTTTGTGCCATCAAGTCCAACTTTTTCTTCCCCATTCTTGTTTGTTATTTTCCCAGTGCTGATCCCCAGCCCTCTCCCATCTCCATCCCTTGCTGTTGGCCTCGTTCCTGCTGCTCCACCCATTTATAGTGGCACCTGCCTTCTGATTCATCAGGAAATCAGTTCTTCCCAGAGGTTTCACCCACTGCTGTGTGTTCAGACCCTTCTGGGCTGCTCATTTAGCTGGCAAAGTGACCCAATGTTAGCCAGGACCTGCCAGGGGATGGTCACATCCTTTCTGGAGGCCTTCAGCAAAACCCCTTCCAGATCTCAGCCACTTGAGCCATCAGCACTGCTGAGATTCTTTCTCATCAGTCCTGCAGGTACCTCTGGGCCCTTTGAATTCCAGCTGGGATAATTTCCTTCTCTTTATCTTCCCAGCAGCTTTGACTCTGTTTTATGGTCAGGGAATGCAGCCGTGCATTGATGCTTGTGGAGGCGATAGGACCGAGTTTAACCAAGCCAGGGCAGGGGGAAGTGCTGGTCCAAAGGGCAAGAGCCTGGAATGCTCTGGATCCCAAAGGGCTGGGTAAATTGCCACTGAGGGCTGAGGAAAATGTCAGCAGGCAGTGACAGATCGGTGGCTTCCACCCCCCCAGGGTGAGTTGCCCACTCTGGTGCTCCCTGTGATCTTTGCTTCCTGTGCCTGGCCGCTCTTTTGGTGCCTCCTCTGGTGCTCTGACAGGCAGGACCTGGGGATTTCCTCATTCAGGACTGACCTAATTACCTGCTCCTAGTGCCCTGCCAGCTGCCCAAAGGCTGGAGTGCTCAGTGCTGGACAGAGCCAGCTCTGTCTCCTGCCCACCGTGCTGCCTGTGGGGACACAGGCGTTTGCTCTCCTGCCTTTGGGCTTCACCCTCACACTTGGCCCTAAAGCAACCAACTCCATTTATTTCTGCTCTCTCTGGGTGTCTGTGCACCCCCTGCCCCTGTGGCTGCAGCCCCCAGCTCAACTGTGGGGTTTGAGGAGGAGCAGTTCCCTCTTTGGGTTTTCCTGGGAATTGCCCAGGGACAGGAACTGATATCCCAGATTTTGGGCACACGAGGGGCAAATCAAGGGGTGCTGGCCTTAATTTCTTCTTCTTTTCTCCCCCCTCAGGTGAATGTGATGGCTGTGAGCATCTGCACCCGGGAGGCCTATCAGTCCATGAAGGAGAGAAACATCGATGATGGGCACATAATTAACATTAACAGGTGAACAGGGGGTGTGGGATCATCCTCGGGGGCTTCCTGCTCTTCCCTGCAGCACAGGGAGGATTTAAGCACTGGGTGGGGGCAGCCATGAGGACTTCCTTCCTCCTCCTCTTCCTCCTCGCCTTGCACTGGAGTTTCAAGCTTGCTGTGGTGCTGATGGGGTTTTTAAGGATTGTGGTGGTTGACATTTCAAACTTAATCTTTGCTGGTCTAAAGCAAGCAAGACCAAACCAGGGAGAAAAGAATAATCCAGACCAGGGAGAAAAGGATGATATCAACCACTCCTGATGGGGCAGGACTGAAGATTGATTTCTGGAGCTGGTCAGGAAGTTTTGGCTGTGTGGAGAGGAGCCTGTTCCCCGTGCCAGCCCCTCCCTGGGTTTGTTGTGATGCTCTGAGTGTCCTGTGGGTCCCTCCCAGCTGCCAGCAGTGTCCCCTGTGTAACTTTTTTAATCTGTTTTTTCTCTCTTGATTCTGCTGCACTTCCTCTGCACTTCACTCCTGGATTTCTCAGGTTCTCTGAGCTGAGCTCCTTGAGGATACTCCTTCATGGGGAGTTCTGCTTATTTCAGTTCTCTGGGTCCAAAGAAAACTCCAAAGCTCGTTAGGATATTGTTTCTCATGTTTATTAGGATGTTATTACAAAACTTGGCAGGTCTCTCCAGACTTTCTGCACAAGTTTAATTCACTACAACCTGGCACACTTTGGGCTCTGAAGGCACAAAATGGCCCTGAACTGTGCAGCCTTTTTATCTTTATACTTATTCCTATCCAATTAACAATAGACACATAAATAATTTTTCTTAATGACCCAATGACCCATCACTTGTGTTCTGCATTGCTGCATTTTCTATCCAATTACCTACTGCTACCCAAAAACCTCTAGAAGAAGAAAAAAGAAGAAAAAGAGAGCAGATCTTTTCTGCTCTCTAAATTAGTTTAAACTCTAAACTTTTTCTCCCAGTGACTTCAGAAAGCTCTCTAATCTACACACTCACACTTTTAGCTTTTCTATCTAACTTCAACAGTTGTTTTCATGTATCACCATGAAAACACGCCCATAAATTCCATGTTACATGAAATTCAGCGTTCTCCTGGATCTCAGAGCCAGGCACCAGAGAGGAGGGCACACACTGTGTGTCTCAGACTGCACCACCCTGTGCTCTGTCCCCAGCATGAACGGGCACAGCGTGGTGCCCCAGTCCGTGGTGCACTTTTACAGCGCCACCAAGTACGCGGTGACGGCGCTGACCGAGGGGCTGCGGCAGGAGCTGCGCGAGGCCAGGACCCACATCCGAGCCACAGTGAGTGCTGGG
>NC_031787.1:8096173-8097124 GCF_001522545.3 Parus major
CCCTCTGCCCTGCGGCCCTCTGCCCTGCGGCCCTCTGCCCTGCGGCCCTCTGCCCTGCGGCCCTCTGCCCTGCGGCCCTCTGCCCTGCGGCCCTTCCCTTCTGCCCTTCCCTGCTGCCCTTCCCTGCTGCCCTTCCCTGCTGCCCTTCCCTTCTGCCCTTCCCTTCTGCCCTTCCCTGCTGCCCTTCCCTGCTGCCCTTCCCTGCTGCCCTTCCCTGCTGCCCTTCCCTGCTGCCCTTCCCTGCTGCCCTTCCCTGCTGCCCTTCCCTGCTTCCCTTCCCTGGGACACAGCTTTTCCCTCTGGGGAGAGCCAAGGGGGTGCAGAACCGTGCTGGGAATGGTCAGGGAGTCCTGGGGGAAAGGGTGGCTCTCTTTGCCAGGCTGAGGCACAGAAGGTCTGGGATGGGATTTTTTGGGTGCACTCAGTGGGCAGCTGCTTGTTGGGGAGGGTCACATCAGCAGAGGGAGGGACTCAGCTGGGCTGTTTGTGCCCAGTCAGAGATTTTCCATGTTTTCCTTTGCTTCTCTGTCCCTCTGGGATGTGGGAAGTACCCACCAGAGGTACCTGCCACAGCAATCATTAAGTTGCTCACTTCAACTGTTCCCTTAAAAAATGGGTGGGAAAAGAAAATAACAGGAAAACTACTTATTTTATTTAATTTTAATTTTTATTTAATTTTAATTTTTTTAATTTTAATTTTTATTTAATTTTAATTTTTATTTATTTTCAATTTTTATTTATTTTCAGTTTTTATTTATTTTCAATTTTTATTTATTTTCAATTTTTATTTAATTTCAATTTTTTTCTTTTTTTCTTTTTTCTTTTTTTCTTTTTTTCTTTTTTTCTTTTTTTTCTTCTTTTCTTTTTTCTTCTTTTCTTTTTTTTCTTCTTTTCTTTTCTTTTTTATTTTTCTTTTTTATTTTTCTTTTTTATTTTTCTTTTTTATTTTTC
>NC_031787.1:8098003-8099027 GCF_001522545.3 Parus major
ATTTTTCTTTTTCATTTTTCTTTTTCATTTTTCTTTTTCATTTTTCTTTTTATTTTATTTATTTTTATTTAAATTTTATTCTTTTACTGGAAGGGAATTACAAATCCTATTAGGATGTGCTCTGCTTTATTCCAGTGTATATCTCCAGGACTGGTGGAAACAGGATTTGCTTTTAAACTTCATGATAACGACCCCGAGAGGGCTGCTGCAACCTATGAGAGCATTCGGGTAGGACTTGGAGGAATGGAAACAGAGGGAAGTGGCTCTGATTATAATGGAACAATCTTCTGGCTGATGGTTCCAGAGAGTGCCCAATGCACTCCAGTGTCAGCCCTCAAACCTCAAATTTTCCACTGGTATTTACACACTGTGTAGGTTTTCATTTGGGTGCAGCTTCCAGCTCCTTACAGTTTTCCTTTTATTTTGATGTTTATGTAAATAAGTGTCAGTCAGCTTTGCCATTTTGCAGGCTGTGACTTCTTCATTGCAGAGAAGATGTGACAAGCAGAGGTGCCAGCAGCAGCAGAAGTGTTGTCTTGCAGGTGGCAGGGGATTTCCTGTGGGAATTCCTGATGAGGATGGCCTTGCCTGACCTGGCAGAATTGCTGTGCCAGCAGTGAGATTATTCACAGCAGTCAAAGAATTATCAGCACCAGGCACATCCTTTGTTCAGTTTTTAATGGATTGGGTATTTCCTGCTTGCTTGCACCTCCTGGACATGCCCCAGTGACCCTGTCTGGCCTCATTATGGATGGGCAGGAGAGGAGGGATCTCGTGGGGAACTTTGGTGGTGCCCTTTGACCGGAGCCCCTTTGCTGTCATTGCAGTGTCTCAAGGCTGAAGATATGGCCAATGCTGTCATCTATGTCCTCAGTGCCCCTCCTCATGTACAGGTGGGCTGGGGATGGGGCTGGGGGGGCTGAGGGCTGCCCTGGCCTGGCTGATCCGCCCGGGATCAGCTGGGAGCTCAGGGAGCCTGCGCTGGGGATTAGCAGGGATCACGTTTGTTTACACTGCTGGGGCT
>NC_031787.1:8099376-8115699 GCF_001522545.3 Parus major
ATCCCTGTGGATCCAGCAAAGGCTGAGCTCGCTCTGGGGCACTGCCCAGGCTCCCCAGGGAGTGATCACATTGCCAAGGCTGCCAGAGCTCCAGGAGTGTTTGGACAAAGCTCTCAGGGTGAGATTTTGGGGTGTCTGTCCACTGCCAGGAGCTGGACTAGATGATCATTGTAGGTCCTTTCCAACTTGGGATATTCTGTGATTCCATGATGCCAGGGAAGGACTGTGCAGGGCAGGGGAATGTGAGGGCTAGGGGCACTCTGTCTGTTTGGATGGTGCCCTCTGAGGTTTGCTGAGAGTCTGGGCTGCTGCCAAATGACTTGTTGGACCTGTTCCCCCCAGTGTGAGGTGCTTGTGCTCCCCTTGGGACTCCCCTCCTGAGAAACACGAAATGCTTAGCCTGCTTTGGGCTGGAGGCAGGAGGAGCAGAGCAGAGTTCCTGTTGTGAGAGCAGACTTTGATCACAAGAGATTCCTCAGTGTCTGAACTCTGCTCCCTGGAGCAGGACGTGTCCCCTGACACTGCATCCCTGAGGATAACTGGCTTTTCTTGGCTTGAGAAGATAAAACCCTGCCTGTGGCAGCTCTGTGAGCCGGCCCAAACTGCAGCTTGAGCCCTGAGGTTCATCCTGCACCTTTGCCGTGCACATTTGAGCTTCTTCTGCCTGCTAAAGGCAGAGCAGGTCCCTTCACCTCTGCTTTCCTCCCAGCTCAGTTAACCAGGCTCCTTGCAGGTCACAGTGCAGCAGAGGAGTGCCCAGTGCAGAATTCCAGTGCAGAATTGCAGTTCCACCCCTGCTGGTGTCTTGCAGATCGGGGATATACAGATGAGGCCCACGGAGCAGATCTCCTAGCAGAGGAGGAGGATGAGGAGCACCATGAGCAGCACCGTGTCCACTCCACCTGGAACCCTCTGGCAGCCCAGGGTTCCCTCGGCTGGCTGGCAGCGTTTTAATCAAGTACCAAGGATCATGTTTGAAGAATTATTTTTCTCTCCCTCTCTCTGAGCTGGTGCTGGTGCTGAGCCAGTTTGAAAAACACCAACAAAACCAGAACCACAAACTCTTAGTGGGCCTCTTTCTCCCCCACTCCTTTCTGAAACTGCTTAAGAGTAAAAATGTATTTGAAAATAATGCAGGGAAGTGGTTTGTGGAAGATTGTTTGTCTCCAGGCTGGTTTATTCTTCCTTTTGCTTTCTTTTCAAGGTTTGTTTGATCTTAGTTGCTGATGCTGAGTGTGGACCTAGGTGAAGTGGCACAGGATGTTTGCCAGCTTCAGTGTGCTTAGGGTTTGAGATTTTCAGTGGGTGACATACATGAATCCATCTATTGATTCTATCTATGAATCCATACCTTGAGTTCATTTTCGTGGGGTTGATTACTGATGGTGATGATGCATGTGATATTTTCTTTTTCTTTTGTATCCCACTGCTCTAACCCCAGTGTACAACCTCCCCCAGCCCTCCTTTCCCCTTCACACGAATCATGCCTGCCAAGTTTGAGGAAGTATAAATGTGTGTGCTTGATATTTCTCTTTTTTTCTAGGTAGGTAATTAGCTGGAGGAAAAGCACCTGTCCCTGGGCAGGTTAGGATGATAATCTAAGTGGCATAGTTACAGTAAGAGTGAGTTGTTTGGTATTTTTAATAAAAACTAAACGTGTGCTGTCTTGTGATCACCTCTATCCTTGGTATCATCTCCCAGCACTCTCGATGTTCTGTATGTGATATTTGCATGCATTGACACTTTTCTGGAAATGTGGATTGCTCTGGTGCTGTTGAAATGCTGGTGCTGAGGAGCTGGAAATGGTGGAAGTTTATTTTTGTGTAGAGACACAAACTCTGAGAGAGAGAGAGAGAGAGAGAGAGGGAGATGGAGTGGAACGAGCCGTGCCGAAGGTGTGTGGAATGAGGAGAGGTTTCCAGGGGCATTTGGGCTACAAAAAGCAGCAGGTGAAAGGTCTGGCTGAGGTTTCGTGTTGGGGCAGCCCTGGTGTTTGGCTCTGGGTTTACTCTGAGCTGAGGGAGAAGAGAATGGGCCCCAAAGCAGAGCTGGAGACCCTCTGCAGGGAGGTCTGCGTGTGTCCAGCTCTCTGTGGAGCTCCTGGACATGTTGCCTTAAGATTGCAGACCCTGTCCAGCTCCTGCTGGGCTCCAGGCAGCGTTTCAGAAGGTCAGGGATGGTCAGTTGGTCAGAGCAGAGGACAGAGAGCTTGGGAAATTTGGCTTGGATTGTTTGGCTTACACCAGGAGAGCCCTGGGAGCTCATCTGTGTTACCCCTGCACAAGGGGACCGGAGCTGGGCCACCAAAACACGAGTTCAGCTCCCAGTACAGCCTTGGGCAAGTCACTTTACCTCTCTGCCTCAGTTTCCCCGCCTGGAAAATGGGGATAGTAACACTCACCTACCTCACAGGGGTGTTGTGAGGACTCACAAGCTTTTGTAAAGCACTTTGACCACGCCAGGCGCTGCGTAAGTGCTGAGTGTTGATATTGAAGTATTACTATGAATTAAACTTGTGATACCTAGAATTCCTTGTGCCAAAGGTGAGCAGCTGTAGGAGGATACAAGGAGAAAACTGGCAAAATGTTCCTTTTCATGATGACAAAAACAAAAGGCAATTTTCCCCTTTTTTTTCCCTCTTTATTAACACATGGTGTGTTCTGTCCATCCCTCACCTGTTGCCAGTTTCTATTGACAAGTGCACCTGGATTTGGCTTTTTAATTTATTGTGAGTGAGATCCCTGGCCCTTGGGAAGTCTTGCACTGCCCTGCTCCAGGATGCCCTTGTGTGGATTCCCAGCAGGTACCCTGGGCAGTTCAGGAGAAGGTGGTTGAACTAAAGAGGCCAAAAAAAAAATAAAAATATTGAGAAATTAGGAACTTCTGAGCAGGAAAAGCTGAGCAGGGATATGGGCAGCAGTGGTGAAACATTGAATTGTGGCAGCAACCACGTGCAAAGTTCAGCAGATGTTGAAATGTGTGGCTGAGGAAGGGCTTTACATCTCCCTGTGCAGTGAAAGGAGGATTTGCAGAGAACTGCTTAAGGTGCAGAACCTTGACACAGGGTTTGTCCAGGTAATTGCTCCCTGCAAACACAGCCTGCCTGCCCTGCAGCAGTTCTGGTGTTTTCCCTGCCCTAAGAACATTTTAAGTCTGATGTAAACTCGAGATGTGCAGTATATTTTTCCATCTGAAGTGTGGTTTTAGGGGATCATCCCTGCTGTCCTCCCCCAGGAGGGAGAGCTCCTTGCGGGTTTGGTGGCCTTGGTGGCACCTCCTGCCACCTTCCTGGGCTGAGATGGGACACAACAAGGGGCAGTGAAACCCCTCAAACGTGAGGATCAGTGAACTGTGTAATTTATCAGTAGGTTTCTAATTGTGAACTGTAAAATAAATAATAAAAAGAGAGGCACACTGTGGTTCGTCTGTGGTGTGTTTTGTTATTTTTGTGTTAAAACTGAACTGCCTCTTTGCTGTTCACAGCCTAAGTTTTGTTTGGGGAACGATCCAGGCAGAATTCTTCCGCTTTGGATCTTTATGAGGAAAATCAGAATTTCCAAAGCTGGACAGCAGTTTTGGGAATAACCTGTGGAGGTGTGCCCGGGGTCTGGGATGCTCTGCTCCCCATTCCTTGGGCTCCGGCTGCGGTCACCGGGGTTCCCGGGGCTGAACGGGATCCGTTCCCCATCCGTTCCCGTTCCCGAGCTCTGTCCTGGATCCGTTCCCGGGCTCTGTCCTGGATCCGTTCCCGTTCCCGAGCTCTCTCCTGGATCCGTTCCCGTTCCCGGGCTCTCTCCTGGATCCGTTCCCGGGCTCTCGGGGATCCGTTCCCGTTCCCGGTGTCCCCGCCGGCCGCCAGGGGTCGCTGTGGCGGGGGGCGGGGCTCTTCCCGGTTCCCGCCGGAAGCGGAGCGGTGCCCGCGCGCGTGCCCGCGGCTCCGTCCGCGCTCCCGCGGGTTCCCGCCAGCCGAGCGGGGCCGCCGGTTCCCCCCGCGCCGTGCCCGGCCGGGGCTGCCCCGGGCCCCGCGGGATGACCTTCCCCGCCATGGAGCGGGCCCTGCGCCTGGGCCGGGCCGGGCTCCGCTTCCGCTGCACCCGCGGGGCCGAGCAAGGAGCGCCCCGAGGCCGCGATCCCCCCGCACCCCTCCCGCAGGGCCCGGGGGCCGGCCGGGGGTCGCGGACCGGCCGGGAGCTGTTGCGGGCACAACAGGACCCGCCCCGGGCCGGCAAGGGGAAGGGGCTGGAGCGAAAGGCGCTGTCCCTGGAGAGGACTAAAGGCTCCGAGATCCTGTTCGGGGTGGCCCCGTGCGGGCTGGCGCTGGCCCGGGCGCGGAGGGCCCTGTTCCGCCTGTTCCTGAAGGAGCCCCGCGGCGGCTCCGGGCGGCCCGTGAGGCCCGAGCTGGCCCTGCAGGCCGCGGCCCGCGGGGTGCCGGTGCTGCGCGTCCCGGGCCGGGCGCTGGACGCGCTGTGCTGGGGCCGGCCCCACCAGGGAGTGTGTCTGGAGGCCGCCCCGCTGCCCTTCAGGAGCCTGCGGGACGCCCAGGAGCCGCAGCCGGGGGATGGAGACAGCGGGAGCCGGCAGCCGCTGTGGCTGGTGCTGGAGCACATCCAGGATCCCATGAACCTGGGGGCTCTGCTGCGCTCCGCGTACTTCCTGGGGGTGGACAGAGTGGTGGCGACCCGCAGCAACAGGTACGGGCCACAGCAACGGGTCCGGGCTCCTCCAGCCCCTCTTCCCCTCCCACACGGGTTTCCAGGCTGCATCACTCAGCTGATGTTTGAAGAGATTTCTGGGGCTGATGTGTAGAGCAGGGTTTGGGATGCTGCTGCTCCGCAGGCAGGCTGTGGGATGTGGGGTTCCAGGCTCTCCCTGGACTCTTGTTTGAACCCATTCTGTGTTTCAGTTGTCCCACCTGTGACCCGTTTCCTGGGTTAATTCCTGAGCCCTCATTCTCCATAGGAAAACACATCTGTATAGTGAGTGGCATCTGGAGGAGGGTTGTAGAGGCAGGAGGAGGAGATACAGAACCAAAAATTCACCTGGATTTCTTCTCGTGTTACACTTTTCCATTCTTTTCCCCTTGCAGCTGCCCCTTGACTCCCGTAGTGAGCAAAGCCAGCGCTGGAGCCATGGAGGTCTTCGATGTTTACAGCACAGATGATCTGCAGGGCTTTTTGAAGGTACAAAAAAGGTTTTTTCCTTTCTCCAGGAATACTCAAACACTGCAGGTATTACACAGAGGGGAGGCACAGGGTTATTTTAGGGTGCCCTGAGTTACTTGCAGTGTCTGTGCTGGGGCCAGCAGTGCTGGGCACACACCCCCAGCTCCATTCCATCGGGTAGGGAAAGAGGGTGGCTGTGTTTTCTGGAAGCTGGTGGTGCCAGGACAGTCCTGTGGCTCTCAGCATGCCGGGGTTTGTCTCCCTTCTCCTCGGGCTGTGTGGCAGAGCAGCATCCCAGGGCCCAGGCACACGATGGCAGCATTGGGCAGCCTTTGGAGCAGGGAATAGAGGAGGAAACAGGGCTGGGGGGAGCTGCTGGGAATCTTCTTACACTTCCCCTATGCAGTGAGGCGTGAGAGGGAGCCCTTTGCAGGTAAAAATTTAAGGAATGGCAAAAAAAAAACCCTCCAGTCAGCTTAACCGAAAATGTAAAAACAAAGAATGTTTGCATACATGACTTCTTTTCAAGCTTGAATATCTGGCAATTCTTGATTTCTTTCCCTTTTCTAGGCTAAAATTGCAGAAGGCTGGGAAGTGGTGGGAACAGTCAGCAGGCCTGAGGATGTGGAAGATGTTCCTGTCATCAGCTGCTCGGAATTCCGGTGGGACAAACCCGTTATTGTAGTGATAGGTATTTCCCTTTCCAGAGCTGTGGGCTGGGTGGGGGTGCAGCTGTGAGGGGGATGCTTCACTCCAGGGATTGTTCCAGGACTGGAAGAGAAGCTGAGAGTGAATTAATGGAATGGTCTGGCTGTGAATGAAGCAGGGGCTGAGAGGAATGGGGGGAGCTGAGGGGGCTCCCAGTGGGAACAGTTTGTGTTGATGCACAGGGAGTTCTGTAGCTGTGGAGGGTCTGGGTGCAGATTTGGTGCCAGGGCAGCCACAGTGTGGTGTTTGCATTGTGTTCTGTGTTTTGGTCCTGTGCTGGAGCCCCAGATTTGGATTTTCTGTGGTGGTGAGCCCCAAGCTGAGGGAGAGCTCTGGAGCTGCTGCTCAGAGCTGCTCAGGGGGAGCTGTGCCACATCTGCCCTTAAAACCAGGAATGTCTGGTGTGGGAGGAACCACGAGGGGCTGAAGCTGGGCATAGTCTGGATGCAAAGCTGGGCTTTGTAGCCACCCCTGAGAGCAGTCAGGGCACACCTGGCACAGCAGGAGCAGAGGAATCTCCTCCCTGTTGGAGCAGTGACTGCCAATTCTTGCTGGGAATTCTGCCCACTCTCACCTTCTGTAGGCACAGTTTGGGCTTGTGCAGCCTCCCAGAAGGTGAAGGGAAGGGGAGTAGCAGCTTTGTGGCAGCTGAAGAAAGAAATTCCCCCAGGAGTGCAGCTCCAGGCACCTGTGTGTGGCTGTGCCATGTCCCCCACTCCGTGTCACCTGGCACAGGAGCTGGCTGGAGCTTTTTCACTTGGAAGTAGAGTCCTGCTTGGCCACAAGCCAGGGAGGGGCTGTAATCCTGCCCCTTGCTGGGGCTGGCTTGGCTCAGAGGACATTCCTTTAATTAAAATGTTTATTGAACTCCTGGAAACACTGACAAGACAACGCTGCAAATCTGGCATCTCTACAAGATGTGTGGAGCTGTATTCCAGGGGGAGCAGGGAGGCTGGCAGCTCTGCTGATTGCCCACAAAGAAATGCATCCCACAAACGGCGACAGCACCCGGAGACAGGCAGGGGCTGGAAGCGGCAGCAGTGTCGTTACCTTGAGTTATGAGAGATTTCTCCAGGAAAAAGTCCAAATATCCTTTTGTCAGGGGAGATTGGAGGCTGATTGGTAGATGCATGAGGAGAGCTCCTGGACCTTGCAGCAGTAATGATTTCAACTCTCTGCTGAGCACTAACTCTTGGCTGAAAAGAAAATTGAACATTACGGTCGTCTGATGCTGGGCTTGTTGGGAGAAACGTCCTGGATCTGAATATGGAGCACTCCTGCAGCTGCAGGGAGCAGCAGAGATAATTCAGCCTGGGATTGAGCTCCCTGGCACCACACAGATTGTCTTGTAAGTTAAGCATTTGCAGCCTCCAGTTCCCCCTCCTGGCATCCTCGCTGGCTTGGCAGAGAGTGATTTGGACAGTCCAGCTTTAATGTTGTCTGCACTGGAGTCATTGCTGGAGGCAACAGCTCAGACTGGGAGCCTGCTGCACACAGGAACAGATTGGGAGCACTTAGATGGCTGAGTAAGAAGAGTTTCTGGGTAATTTGTTCTTCTTAGACCTTCAGTCTTTAGCCCGGGGTTTAAGGCTCTTCACAGAGCTGGTGGTTTTATGGAGATGCTCATTTTGCATATTTTTCTGCTGCTGGGTCTGAATTTCCTGCACTGGAAACTGCAGTTGTCAGTGGTGTTAATTGTAAATGGGGCAGGGAATGTGTTTTGTCTTTTCACCAAGCTCTGGTCTTTGAGCTCTGTCAGTGAGGGACAAAGCTGAGAGGTGGAAGTTAAAGATCTGTAGTGGGAAGTGTTTTGTTCACCAGTATAAACCAGGATTTAATCTGATTCAGTCAATACTCCCTCCCTTGTGTCACACTGTGCAAGTCTTTTTGCTCTGAATTTATCACTCCTAATTATTTTAAGCAGCCAGGCCCATAAAAAGCTTTGTAAAAGCTGGAGGCAAAATCGGTGCCTTTACTGGGAATTGTAAGACTCTTACCAGGGACAGGAGAGGATTTCTCCAGGAGCCATTGCTGCTGTCCCAGTTGGAGATTCCTGTGGGAGTGTGGTTTGAGAGGCTCAGGAGGAAAATAGGTGTAAAACTTTTCCAGGATACTATTTCTGGGTTTTTTAAGGCATCCCTGGAGCAGTGGTGAGGAGACAGGCAGAGCTGTGTGAGGCCTGGCTTTGGCTCCTGGTGTCAGCCCATGACCTTGGATAACTCCCCCAGGCCTTGTGTGCACTGCTGGCTTACAGCAGGGGGGAGCACTGGTCAGGATGGGCTTAGGGGCTTCTGAAGGCTCACTGACCCCAACCAAAGAGCTTTTGCCATGACTGGGTTCATCTGGGAAGGTGATGCAGGATGCATTACCCAAAGCATCCTCTTCTTTACCCAGAGTGCATCTTAGATCAGCCCAGAAAAACGTGAGGGGAAAAGAAACTGACTGGGAGTGATGACACTTGCCATCCCTGTGTGGTCAGAGGGATCAGGGTGCCCTGGCAGTGCCCTGGTGTGGGGCTCAGCCAGGCCAGGGCACGGCTCTTGGAGGGGAGCTTTGGCTGCCACGTGCTGGGCCTGTTTGCCAGAGGTGTTTGGGATAAGCTGACCATCCTTGTAGCCCTGGAGCTGCCTGTGCTGCTCTAAATAACAATGTGGAAGAACCCTTTGGGGAGCCAGGCGGGCTGGGAGGTCCATGGCCCTCTGCATTCTCACCTGTCTGCACACAGCATTGTTTAAAGCCTCTCCCTTTCCATTTCCCTTTGTGACAGTGTGAGTCAAACAACTCCTAATGACCTGGGATAGATTTCAACTCTGTTTCACCAGTGTATCAGCCCAAACACATCAGGGCTGCTGGCTGGTTTAACAACTAATCAATTGAAGCCTCCGGTTCAACTGTCTGCATGCACAAGTTGCACCCAGGCCGTGGGGGAGTGTGAGTGTGTGTGTGTGCTGGGAAGGCTGGAGCTGTCACTGGCAATAGGGAGCTGGGATTTGCTGGCCTGTGGCTCTTGCCTGCCTTGTCCCAGTGCCAGCAGCCTGTGCCCACAGGAGCCCTGTGCAGCTGTGTTGGACAGATACTCCTCAAAGCCACTCCAGATGCTGGAGAGCAGATGCAGGGAGGGAAGGGAGGAAGGTGCTGGCTCCCCTCTGGTGGCTCAGCTGCTGTGTGGGACCTGGTGAGCTTGAGCTGAGCAAGAGCTGCACTGAGGAGGGGGAGAGGACGTGGCAGTGCTGTGAGCTGAGCAGTGTCTCTGTCCTGCAGGGAGTGAAGGGGAGGGCCTTTCCCTGGAGACTCAGCTGCAGTGCCAGTGCATGCTGGCCATCCCCCCGGGCAGGGCGCTGCACCCCGGCATCGACTCCCTCAACGTCTCTGTGGCTGCAGGTGAGAGCTCTTCTGAGCACCAAACCACCCCCAGCTGCTGTATTTAACAATCATCCAGGTCCACTGAACCATTTCCTTGTGCTTTGAAAAAAAAATAAAAAATCCCTTAATATTTATTTAGTTTTGCTTTCCTACAGGTATCCTCCTGCACTCCATCTGCAGCCAGAGACCAGGGCATGGAGATTGAAATCCTCTCTTTGGTGGAGGAAGCTGCTCAGGGTGGATATGGAAATGCTCTTCCCAGAGTCTCCACCATCACTGTGAGTTCCAGAGGGAGCCCCAGTGACCTGAGCTGCATTTTGGCTGCTGCAGAAGCCACCAGATCCCTGACTAAACACCTGATGTCCTAGGGAACACCTGGGAGGAGCAGCTGTGGGAAGGCAGACAGGTCTGGGAGCAGCCAGTTTTGGCAGGAAGACACCCAGGGATGGCTGCCAGCACCGTGCTTTGTGCATCCCTTGAACCCTGGGGACACTTTGGGTGACAGTGCCACTGAAAGTGCCCTGTGCCCTCCCCTGGGCAGCAGCTGCTGAGTGCCAGCTGAGCTCAGGAACCACTGGAGCTGGTTTTTCTGTATTTGTTTTTAAAGCAGGTGTGCAGCCCTGCCAAGGGCTGGCAAACAGCTGCAGTGGGGGGAAATGCAGCCCCTGGAAATAAAGCTTTTGTAAAGATTGGTTGTAGACTCAAATCCATTTAGTGTCATATAAATCCAGAGTGTGATTAGACCTTCAGGTGGGAAGAGGGATCTGGAGCTCATTTCTTTCTGGGGAAGTTTCCTTTCCAAGCTGGGCTGATGGAGGCTGAGGTGCCCCAGGACCACAGTCCTGCTGATGGCACTGGGATGGCTTCATTTCCAACTATCCTGCTTGAAAAACCAGGCTGGCTAAATTACTGAGAACCAAAAGAATGTTAGCACCTTAATTATTTTATTTAGCTACCATGGCCCTTTGCATAGGATTCCTCATTAACACTTAATTTACAGTGCCCTTTAGGGATAATTTCAAACAATTCCGCTCAGTCTGCCCCCTCCCCACTTCCAAATGAATAAGTAAATCACTCTGAGTGACTAATTAGGACTTTCCTTTGAGCTAAATGAAGTCTGGAGGCCTTGGTCTGGGGGTCTGGGGGTATTCCCTGTGTGTCCTGGGGACACTCCAGGTGCCTGGGATGGGGCACAGGGCATGGAGCTCCTGAAGGGTGTCCAGGGCTCCCTTCTGTGGCTGTGGTGGACAGGACAGGACAGGAGGGTGCCTGGGGTGGGGACACGGCCCCTGAGCTGGGTCCTGAGGGGGACAAATCCCAAATCCCTCTGGAACAGCCCCATCATACAAACAGGGCTGTTACCTGAATCCATGGGAGCTGAGCAACCCTGAACTGCTGCATTTTGGGGGCTGAATTTGCCCTTTTTTCTGGTTTAAAGCTGAAAGGAAAGGGCTGCAGGCCTGGAGGCCTCCAGCAGCCCTGTGGAGCTGCTCAGCAGCTGAGGCTGCCCCAGCAGAGGGTGCCCGTGGCTCAGATTTGCTCATTTTCCAGAGGAAAGATCCCAAGCTTCAGCACTTGGCTAACTGAATCCTTCCTCTGGAGCAGCAGGGATCAGGGTAAAGCCATTTCTTCATTCTTGACCTACAGGTAAGTATATTTATTTCCCATCTCATAGGAACTGCTGTTTCTCCCTTTTTATTTCTATTCTTTTTGAGTTTGTCTCAGCAGTGGGGAGGCTCTTCCTGGCTTTGTGTGGCTGGGAAAGCTGGGCTCTGTCAGGCTGTGCTTGGCCATCTGCTCAGCCCCTCTAACGAGGCAGCTGAGGAGCCCTGCAGCAGCTCCTTTGCTTCTGGAAGGCTCCCAAAAAGCTTTGGAACCTCCATATCCACTGCAGTGGGAGGAGAAGCTCCTGCTTGGCCATCAGCACTCTCCTGTGAACTTCCCATCCTGTATCAGTGGAGCACCTTGATTTGGCACTGGAGCATCAGACAAGGCTTTTGGGGAGTTACCTGAGCTTGAATTTTAGGATTTGAGTGCATAACTTGGGCTGCAGCTCGGACTTCGCTGCTTGTGAGGGCACTGAATCCCACTCTGGATGGCTCTGCTGCTCCCACTGCTCCCATTTCCCTGTCTGGTAAGTTTTAGCCCCATTTTTTCCCTCTGGGATCCACCTGCAGTGACTTTTGGGTGGAGCTGATGCTTTGTCCTCCTGCCCCAGCCCCATCCTGAGGAGCATGAGGACCTCTGCACTCTCCTACCTTTGGAGCTGGAGCTTTGTGCTGTGCCATTTGCCCCTGATCTAATAAATGCAATCCATTAATTGGATCATTGCCTGCTTCTCCAGTTAATTTCCTGGGTATTTTTAAATGTTAAAATGTAGTTTTTATAGTCTTTCATTATTTTTAGCCTTAAGCTTGACTATAATCGTCCCTGTAATGTAACTGTAAAAAACTCCCAGCTTTATATCATAAAGGGGGACATTAATTGTCAATTCTTGTGTACATCAGCAAGATCAAAACAGGTTTCCTGATGACTTCTGTTTGTACATAGACTCTCTTTGATATTTAGATATGAATAAAGTGTGTGTGTGTAATTTGAAAGTCAATTCTTCCCTCCCTGCTGCTTGTCATGGATTCCTTCCAGAGGCTTATTTACCAAATTGATTTTAAAATTTACTAATTGCCCTTCCAGAATGATTTCTCAATAATCAAAGTGTCTCTAAGCACAGTGGCAAAATATTTGTCCTCCTTGATTCAGGAGATGAATTCAGCGCCGGCGCTGCCTTATCCTCAGCCAGGGGAAAACACAAATCTTCCCATCTCCAAAAACCCACCCTGGGGAGCTCTGGCTGTGAGAGCAGCTCAGCTCCTGCCCCACATTTCCCTTTTGTGCTCAGGGTATCACCACGACTGGAAAAATCCTGTTCCACCCCATCCAACCACTGGAAAAATCCTGTTCCACCCAGTTCATTGCTGGCTCCCAGTGGTATTTTGGGGGCTGGAGTGGCTCTGGGACAGGGGACACCTTTCCCTCTGCCAGCCCAGGCTGGTGGCAGGGGAAGGGAGCAGCCTGGAATGCTGCTGGAGCTGGGAATGCTGCTGGAGCTGGGAATGCTGCTGGAGCTGGGAATGCTGCCCACGGGGCACCTCCGGAATGCACAGCCCCGATCCCGGTTTGTAAATGTAATCAACCTTGAGGTCTTGTTACTTCCACAGGTGCAATTAACATCACCATCTGCTAATCCGTGATTAACGATGTTTACAAATACGCTACAACACAGTGAAATGTGCTGGCACTCTTCAGGCTCTTTTTTCCCTTTATTTTTTTTCCCTCCCTGCTCCAGCACAGGAGGGATTGCCCATGGAGTGCTCCCCCTACCCCACCATTAATCCACAGACATTTTACATTTTCCTTATTTAAAAGTGCTGTTCAAACTCCAAACCAGCTGCAGGAATGACGAGTTCAAATCAGAAGGTCAGTGCTGCTAAAGGGGATTTAATTGCACGGGGGTTGAGGTGCAAACTGATGAATCTGAATAATAAAACTTTGTGGGGAGCAACATATGGTGCAGTTTAAAGTAAATTTTTATCGATCATCCCACAACTGATGTGTTAATGGGATGGCAGCCTTTGCTTTGGGTTTGATATCGACGTGGAGTTTTAATAATGTCACACAGGAATATTGTGGAGAGGTTTATAATTTAAAATAATAATAAAAAAAGAGTGTTTTCTATTAACTGCCTTCTTCTTTTCCAGGAGAGAGGAATACATTACAAGGCTGCTGTGTGTCCTCCAGATCTAGGTTACATGTAATTGCTCAGTAATTGGTAGAACCATGTAAAAGCCATGGTATTTGCCAGTAAACCCTCCTAAGTTACCATGAAATTGAAGTGTGATATTTATTCTCTACAAAACCGGCTGCCCAAACGCTGTGTGGGATCTGCTGGTCAGTGCAGAGGGGTTCCTGCAGGAAAGGAGGAGCCTTCAACCTCCTTGGGCTCCAGCCTTAGGATTATCCAGGGAATCCTGGAATGGTTTGGGTTGGGATCATCTCATTCCACCCCGTGCTGCTGTCCCAGGCTGCTCCATGGGGCAGCCACAGCTGCTCTGGGCACCTGTGCCAGGCTCACCACCCTCACAGGGGAGCATTTCTTCCCCATATCCCATCTAAATGACACCTATTAATGATCTAATAGCTATAGATTAGAAATACTAATCATCTAATAACCCATCTAATTATTACAGCTGTTTCAAGGCCCATGATGGAGGCTTGAAGCTCTCATGTTTTCAGTGGGCAGGGAACAGTAATTGCACTAAAGATGTTTTTTTTGGAGATTAAACATTTCTCAGTACATTGGGGATACCTCTATGGGTCACCTGTATTTTACCTTCTTGTTAAGCAGGACATCCAAAACTGTTCCCAGCTTGGCAATTTCCATGATTTAACCTCGACTCTGATCTGGAGAGCTCCAGCCCTCACTCAGAGCAGCCCCCTCAGGAATTTTTTCCTCCCAGGTGAGCGATGGCTCCTTGGCCCCGCTTTGAGCAGAGCAGCAGTGATTTCCTCACCCATGATCAGGAGTTTTACACTTTAAAACTGTGTGTGCTGGGAATTGATGCAAAGTGAAACCTGCTGAGTTGGAATGTTGTTAGCTGGCCTGCTTTTGGGGTGTGATGGGATGTGACCATCCCATCCTGCACACCCCTGGATCCACCCCCGCCCCACCAGGCCAGGGACACACTTATGGCAAGGTTTGGGATGGTGTCACATGTGAAACGTGCCTGACAGGCAGTCACAGCAGGGAGAGTCACCCCTTTCCCACAGGGATCACTCCTGGAACACCAGCTCCACCCCAGGGCATCTTTGGGGTGAATTGGGCTCTTCTCATCCCTGCCCCAAGCCCTGGCACAGCCTCATCCCTGTCTGCTGAGGATGGAGCAGGTTGGAGCCACAGAAGCACCTTGGGGTGAGCAGCTGACCCCGCAGGGAGGTTGGGAATTGGGGAACAGATGAAGAGAAGGGGGGCAGGAGTCCTGGATTCCCTGGCAAGCACAGCTCATTCCAGCTGCATCCCAAACCTTCTGCTGGAGATTGCATCTGGGCCTAATATGCATTTTTATATAAACAAGGGTACTAAATGGCCTTTCACTTCCCTCTGTAATGTCTTTTTTAATGGAAGGTCCTGAATTAAGAACATATATATATGACTCGAAGAATTTTCTAAGTGATATTGAAAACCTATTGTAGAGCAGGATTTCTCCTTGCAAAATTATTTTAATGAGGTTCCAGTTTATTTTCTGGCTGTATTTTACTTATTTAATCCTCCAGAGGGGCTTTTCAGAGGCAGCATCTCATTTTCAATGCAACTATTCTTAACATTAGGGAAAACTACCTTTCTGAAATGCATGAAGGGAAAAAAAACCCCGAACCAGAGGAAGATGTACGAGATAAGAATAAACTTGAAAAGCTTTGAGGTGGTTTATGGCTTCTCTGGAAAGAATAACAGTTCATGTATTTTTGTTATGGTGTGGTTTAATGATGCTTGCAGAAAAAAGATAAGGTAGGAATGGAAATATAAAATTAAACCAGCAAAGTGAATGTGATTATTTTAGTTACCAGTATTACCTGGGGAAAAGGCTCAGGGGGTTTTTTATCTAGACTAAATATTTGCTTTTCTAAGAGGAAAGGGCCCTCTGCATCTCCTGGCACGAGGGTGGGAAGGGGAATTCTCCTGAGGTCCAGAGGGAGGATAAGGATGGATGGAGCCCTGGCTGTGCCAGTGCTGGTGTCCTGGGAATGGGATTGGCACCACTGCCAGTGGTGAGGATGAGATGACCCCAAAAGGGATTTCCCAGCCTCACCCTGTGCCCTGAGCAGGGTGGGGAATAGGGGAGGCACAGGGGGATGGATGTGTGCACCCAGCATGGGCCTGAGCTGAGCATCCTGGATCCTTCCCTGGGATCTAGGAACGGCTGATTCCCTGGGAGGCTTCATCCCCATCATCATCCCCATCATCATCCCCATCATCATCCCCATCATCATCCCCATCATCATCCCCATCATCGTCCCCATCATCATCCCCATCATCGTCCCCATCATCATCCCCATCCCATCCCATGGATCCCATCCCATCCTATCCCATCCCATCCCATCCCATGGATCCCATCCCATCCCAAACACCCCCCAGTCCAGGAGCTCTTGATTTCCCGAGCAGCTCCACAGGTTCCCAGTCTGGGATGCTGCTGTTTGATGAGGGATCAACAGGCTCAGCCAAATTTGATTCACCTCTGGCATCTGAGTCACCCCAACATCCCACTCCAGCCCCTGGGTCATGAGAGGCAAACCTGAATTGAGCCTGATGTGTGGCCTTCAGCCTCCCTGGGCAGTTCATTTTTCAATTTCTTCCATGGATCCAGAAGAGCAGAAAGTTTGTTTATAATTAAAATACTTGGAGATTTATACTTCAATTCAAATAGCTGAAAAGAAGCAGTTTCTATGTAGGTTTCTTCACTATCCGAATCTAAAACAGATTATTATGTAAATTTTCTCGATCCTAAATTCATTACAATATTCAATTTCAGGAAATGCTCTTGACCATCTGCTGCTGCTCCAAGAAATGAGTCTTGGAGATTGTTTACTACCAGAGATGATGGAGGTACTGAGGGTGGATGGGAGGCTAAGGGCGATGTTCTGATTTCCGAGGTTGGTTATTTACCCTGGAGTGCTGAGGCCACGAGCTGGCTTGGGAAGGGCATCAACAACAGCAGCAGCTCCTGCTCTGGCCCTGTCCTGGTGTCACCCCCTCCCCAGCCCCAGTGGGCAGCAGGTTCAGGCTGTTCAGTGGTTTGAGTTCCCAGTTTGGTGTTGTTTGCAGCCTCCAGAGGAGCCCAGAGGAGCCTGGTGCTGCCCCAGCTCTCAGTGGGGCGGGGAGGGGGAGGGAGGTGAATTCCCCGAGCCCAGCGGTGCCCCGAGCCCTGCTGAGCTTTAATTCCCTTTTCTTGTGTGTTCTGCTGGCAGAGCTCAGTGCCAGCTGTGCCCAGGGAGCCAGGGAGGGTGCCAGGGCTGTGCCCAGGGACATCCCAGCTGTGCC
>NC_031787.1:8115970-8118761 GCF_001522545.3 Parus major
GCTGCCCCCAAACCTTGGGCTGGCTCTGTGAGGAGGAGGAGGAAGAACGCGCTCAGTGCTTCCGTCTGCTCTCCCGGGTGCCGATGGATGGGCCGGGGCCATTCCTGCCCTTCCCGGCCCCGGCACTGCCGGAGCCAGCGGGGCCGGGCTGGGAAGCGGCGGCAGCACCGGGAGCATCCCCGGGGCGCTGGAGCTGCAGCCGAGCCCAGCCGAGAGCCCTGGGCTGCTCAGGGAGCGCTCCCAGAGAATTCCTGGGAATGGCCCTGGGAAGGGATCCGGGGGGATGCCCGGGAGCGGCAGCTCCTGGAGCAGCCTCTGCCAAGGGCTCCTGGCTCCACTGTGAGCGCAGCCAGCAGAGTAACCTGGGAGCAGGGCACGGAGTAACCTGGGAGCAAGGCACGGAGTAACCTCGGAGCAGGGCCTGAGGTGGGTTTTAGCAAGCCTGGTTTCACCACAAGGCTTGTCTGTACCCTGAGCAGTGCACAGGATGGGAACATGGCTGAGGATGGACAGGACAGGGACGTTCAGCAGTGCTTGGATGAATATGGATCACACCTGGAGTGTGATGGAGAGGGGTTTTCTTCCTGTTCTTCATTCCTGGACAAACTGAAACCGGTGTTTGCTTATCTGGAGCTGTCCCAGGCTCCAGCATTCACACCCAGCCACCACGAATCTCCTTATTCCCCTCCTTCAGGGAAATTTGAACTCTTGTCTTCTGCTGCTGAGTAGATCCTTAAGACGGTACAACGTGAGACAGAGGGAAATGAACAGCCCTGTCCTGCCCCTTCCCCAGCTGAAAACCACTGGAGAATTCCAGGGAAGCATGAAAAAGGTACGAATTTACATCCAGATGATGCTCCTGCTGGTGAGGGGCTCACTTTAACGGGGTGCAAGGCACGGTGTAGGCACCTCGTGCCCTCTCCCTTCCCTTTCCCCCTCTCCTGTGCCCGAGGCTTTGGCTTTGGGGTGCCCGTGGTTCACATCCCTCGGACTGCCCAGCACAGGATCCCTGCAGCCAACAGGATTCCCCAGGGAATGTCCCAGTCCTGGGGGATGGGGAGGGTGGGGATGCTGTGCCGGGCTGTGACTCTGGGGGGGACACACAGGGACAGGGCCGTGCTGGCCTTTGTCTGCCCGTGCCAAACAGATGTGAACAAACCCGACTTCGATTGCCGAGACCGCCTGGGGAATATCGCTAACTAATTATAGAAAACAGAAGATGCGCTCCCCTCCTCTTGCATTTTTTGATAAACATTGTCTCCTCTCAACAGCTGAGTATTTAATTAGTGTTGATTGTTGTTCCCGTGTTCAATAAGCACTCATCAGGAGGGGGGTGTCCGCTGGGGCGGCGTGGCCCGGAGCACAGCGGAGCCCAGGGTGTTCATAATTAAGGATGCAATTTATTTGAGCAAGTCATGTGTACAGCACCCAGTGTTTTAGGTTAATTTTCAAGGTTAAAGGGGAAAAGAAAAAGCCCCAAACAACTTTAGAGGGCGAGGAGAGACGGCTGGAAAGTCGACAGCGGAAACTGCAGGGAGGAATAAATAAATAATGTGTGTGTGGGTACAGAGGAGCACAGGACACCCAAACCTCTGTGTGTGTGTGTGTGAATGCTCCACAGAGCCCTGAGTGATTCCTGTCCCTTCCCTTCCAGACCAGGCCTGCTTCCCAAGGGCTGGCTGGGAAATGCTGCCACGTGGAGCTGTGGAAAGGCTCCTTAGGAAACAGGTGGAATAACGATGGAAAAGCAGCTTTTTCTCCTGCTGTTGGCTGTGGGAAGGGCTGAGGTTCTCCATCAGCGTGGGTTTATCAATTCCTGCCCCAGCTGTGCCTGTGTTTTCCTGAGGAAGCACAGTGAGTGTCCCTGTGTGCATCCTGGGCAGGGACTGGATTCTCCTTCCAGCACCTCATGGGTCACTCCCGTGTAGGGGAGGAGAACTAAACCCAGGATTTACAGGTTGCTGCTGCTGCTGGAGATGCAGGATGAGCTGGGACAAGTTTCTCTCTCCTCTTTTCCCCCTGACCACCACCAGGTCCCAGCAGGGAGGGGAGGAGCATCCCTGCTGTGGGGCACAGGAGTCCCTCCCCAGAGTTTTAGGGACATTTCCAGCAGGCAGGACTTGCCAGTGTCCCCCACAACACCAGGAGGGCTTTAGAGGGAAGGAGGAGAAGCTCTGGGACAATCCCCTGCCCCGCTGCCAGGCTGGGTTTGTGTGTGGGGAGGGGCAGAAGGTAAAATACTGAATAAACAAATGCCTGGGTGGTTTCCCCTGCCTCCATCCCCTGCTGTGGCCCTGCCAGCAGTGATGGAGCTGTCATGCTTTGGTGGCCATGGGCTCGTGGCCCAGCACCTGTTCTCTGCCTTAATCCGTGCGCTCACAGGGGGACCCCCACACCACCCCCAGCCACACAGAACACCAGAAAAATCAAATCTAATTACATGCCATTGATTTCTCCCCAAATTTGCTTCTAATACACTTTTTGACTACTTTTTGATTTTCTTTTTTTTTTCTATATATTTTTAAAAATTCTTTTCTCCTCCACTTTTCCTTTCTCTCCTCCTCCTGGGAAGGGAGTGCTGCATTCCCTGTGCTGGACATGCTGCAGCAGGGAGGAGAGCAGAGAGCACAGGGGCTTTTTTGGCTCTCATTTGGTGCTGGGGATGATCCATAGGGACAGGTAGGACCCTGCAGCTTCTTCATTGCTTTTCCCTTTCCCTCCCCTGGCTGTTCCCAGTGCCAGCACTGCTGTGGGCAGAGCTGCTGCTCACATCAGCTCCCAGCAGGTGGGC
>NC_031787.1:8118965-8131521 GCF_001522545.3 Parus major
GGCACGAGCACAGCTTGGGATGTGGAGCCGCTCCAGGGATGGCTCAGGACCAGTCTGGCCCTGCCTGGGGGCTCAGGGGGGCTCAGGGGGGCTCAGGGGGGCCGGGCTGGGGCTGGGCAGCATCAGGTGTGGCAGGAGAGAAGCTCCAGGCTCCCTGGGGGCAGCAGGGAAAGGCTCAGGATCAACCATTCCCCAGGATTTGCCAGGGAATGGCTCCCTGAGCGTCCATGGCACGCAGGGAGCCGGACACAGCAGGCCCAGGGTGGCAGGGGGGGAGGTGGCCGGGTGTCCCCAGCTCTGGGGACAGCTGTGCTGGGTGTCACAGAGCGCTGTGGTGAGCCGTGGGCAGCAGCTGAAGGGTTAAAGGCGCTGGGATGCAGAGGTCGCTCCCCGGAGCTCTCTCTGTCCCTCAATATATTGAATATCCGCTAATCTGGATCAGTGGGATCCGGGATGAGCTGGGGACAGCCAGGGCTCCCTGTCCTGCCCTGCTCAGGCTCCAGGGCTGGCCCTGCCACGGGGGACATGGGACACGGGCACGGTCTGACCCACAGCTCACCATCAAACACCTCTCCAGCCCTGGCAAGCAGGAAGGGAAACCCAAAGGAGAGAAAATCCCAAAGGTTGCTCCATCCCTTCCTTCTGAGGGGCACCTCCAGGCCATGTCCTGACCATGGCCACCAGTGCCACCCACCCGTGTCCCCAGTGCCAGGGGGTGCATCCCTCACCCTTTGGACCACCCCTGCCAAGAGAGAGCCCAGACTCACAGCAGCAGGAGATGTACTCAGGCTCAAGGCAGTTCAGTTGTGTTAATTATGAAAATCTAAAGATAATCTATATTTAATGTCAAATTTTTCTCAAATTTGCTAAAGAAGGAGGAGAATATATGCACATGATGACATTTAAATGAAGAACAAGGTGCAATTAAACTCCGAAACGTACAGTAGACTAATTGGGGAGAGGATGACAAATATAGTTATCATCACCAACTAATTAGGGCCCTGCTTTAGCTTTCCCTGCTTGATTAATCTTGACTAGGTGTTAATAAGTTCCGTGGGCCTGGCCAGCAGTTGGGGACAGGCTGTTTGTGGCTGTGCCAGGAGGGGTCTTGGACCATGAGGAATGTTGGTCAAGGGAGCTGGATTTGTTTTTGGAGGAAGATCAGAGCACATCTGGGGGCTGGAATTGTCCCCACCAAGCCTGGGAGCACGGAGAGAGGAGGAGGAGGAAGAGGAGGAGGAGGAGGAGGAGGAGGAAGAGGAGGAGCGTCCATGGCCAGCCCCGCGTGCCGGGAGCGCTGTTGACGCGTCCCTTGTCTCCCAGATTTACACTCTTATCTTTTTGCATTGAAAGGTAAGAATAATAGTAAAATGTTAATGCTGTGCTCCACATCCAGCACTGTAAACGGGTGACACGACAGGGAGGCAGATAAATCACCACCAACTTCAGACAATCATCTCTGCCAGGCAGAGTAACACAGGAGATCTCCCAGCACAGGAATGCGCTCAGGAAAAAGGGGGTTCCAGCCCAAACCCCCTCTGGATGTCACCAGTGCGTTGGTGCAGTTTGGTTTTATAAAATTAGAGAGGTTTTTAGGTTTGCTGCTCCCTGTTCCCCCTGGAAGCGCTCACAGGTGAAGAGCTCCGGAGACTTCACTGCCATGAGGATGCTGAACGTGGGCACTTGAGCTAAAATGAGGAGGCAAACAGGCTTCTGGCCAAAAACATCCATCCCTGGCATGGCTTTCTGCTGGATCTGCAGTTTGTCACAGCTCTCCCGCAGAGATGAAGCCACACAAAGACCTGGCTCCCCCGGGGGAAGCGATGGGGGAAAATCCCCACGGCGTGGCCGTGCGGGGATGGGATGGATGGAGTTCTACAGCCGCCCTCCAACCACCCCACAACCATCCTACGATCGTCCTCAAACCATCCTGGAGAACGTGAGGAGCCAACCCCACGTGGGATTGCTTCTCCATCCCTCTCCTTGAGCGCCGTTCCCACACGGAGCCTCCTGGGCGGCCGCCGGGGACGGCACCGGCACCCTCTGGACGTGGCCCCGGCCCCCGGGAGGGCTCGGGGGATTCTCCCGGTGGGATTCAGCTGCTGACGGATCGAAGGGCGCGTTTTCCCCAGGAACAATCCCGGAGGAGGTGGGAGAGCAGAACCATTACGGAGGAGGATGAACTTGGCTCAGTCGCCATGGAAACGCTGGCCGGGCCCGGCACCGCTCGCGTGTGCACGAGGCCCGTTGACCTCACTTAGAATTATTACCTTTAGCCAAATAAAATAATTTGTGTTAATAAAGAGACCATTTTCTCTCGGCTTCCAAGCGAGCCTTCCCCAGAAGGCAGAGTGACTCCTTAATTACACTTTTACTGCAAGGTGATTAATGTTCAATATGTGATACTCCGTTTAAATAAGTCGCTTATTAACACCTTTAATATATTTAATTTTTTTTTTTTCTCCCTTTTCCCCCCTCCTTCCCCCCGGCCCTGGCGGCGGGAGGGGCTGTGCAGCGCTAGATGGAGCTCTGATATTGGGCATGGGGGTGAACCCTGGGGCCCTGACTTCTCCTGGAAGGAAAAAATGATGGGAGAAGCAGGAGGGGAAAGGCTGAGTGCCAAGGGCCGGGGGTGGCAGAATGGGAGTGGGGAGCAGGATGGGAAACTCGCTCTGTTTTGTGGCTCTGAGTGCTGGGAAAGGAGTGGGAGAGGGCTCAGTCCTCAGAGAGGGACGGCAGCAGCTCTGGGATGCTGGGCTGGATCATCCACAGGAGTTTGGAGACTCCCAAAATGGTCCAGCTCTGCCCATGTCCGCAGCCACAGCCCTCCCGTGAGAGACACAGGGAGCAGGGCAGCACTGGGACACAGCCAAGTGCTGAGGAAATGGGGAAATTCCTCCTTTTTGGTCATTCCTCTCTTAGTCACTGAGTTATTTTTTGGGGATGGGTGACAGATGCTGCTGGCTGGTGTTTAAAACCAGAAAAGTGTTACTGCCTGAAATGGATTGTTTCTCCTGATTGCAGCTCAACTGCTAAATGAAAAAAGTAATTTTATCTCATACCAGATTTCTTCCTTTTAGAACTATTTTCATTCGTGCAGCAACAGCTGTTTATAAATACATGTTATTATTTGCCATATAAAGAATGTATTATTCCCAAAATGGGAGCTCATGGAAATGAACACCTGCCATTGGTGCAGAGTTTGGAAATGATGCTGGAAGTTTTTCCTTTAGGAGAGGGAGGGAGAAGAGAGAGAAGGAGGCAGTGAACAGTGGGGGGACAGGAGTGCAGTGTCCCTGTGCTGGGACAGGCCCTGGTGTCGCTGTCCCTGCAGAGGAGCCCCTGGTCCAGCCCAGCCCCATCCCAGCTTTTCCTGATGCTTTTCTTTGGAGCAGCAGCTGCTCTGTCATCTGGATTCTGCAGGAATGAGGAGCAGCAGGGGAAGCTGGAGAGAGGGCAGAGCTTTGCTGGGCGCTGCTGCCTCCTTGGGAAGGAGGTCAGGGAGCCGAGTCCTGCTCTAGACAGGATTCCCTGAGAGCCTCGGGGTGTTTTCCCCCCAGACCCAGACTGTGGCTTCCCAGAGCTCTGCCTCCCAGCAGGAGCAGGTCCCACACCCCCTGCCCGGTGTTCTGTGGGATCCATGGGGTCCCAGAGCTCCAGACTCCTTTTAGAAAACTCCATTTCCTGCTGCAATGAGCACAGGCTGCTCAGCAGAGGGGAAATGGAGACGAGGGGGAGCCTCTTTATTCCTGCAGACATCTCCAAAGGACAAACGCACCACATCTGGCATTTCCATGGCACAGGGGAGCTGCCTTCCTGCCTGGGCTCCTTCTACCTCTCATCATCGGCTCTGGATCTCCAAATTTCTGCTTGGATCCTACCCAGAGCTGGGTGGGAAGAGATGTTCCAGCAGTCCCAGTGCCAAACACACAAATTCTGGGCCAAACTGCCAGAAAATGCAACTCCATGTGGAGGGGTTGACTCCATTTTCCTCCCTTTTCCCTGCTTTCTGCTGGAAATGGGGTTAATTATATTCTCCATCACATATGGAGAAATACTTTGTGTATTATAGAGAGAAATATTCCAGGGAAGTTGTAAAATCTGCCCTTGCTGCTGCTGGGGGTGTGTGCTGGGAACCACTGCAAAGTTAAATAAAATTGCAGAGAAACAAATTATTTCTAAAAGAATTTGTCCCTTAATCCATCCCTGGGAGCTCCTGAGGAAGTGCTCAGCTGCTCCCAGTTACCAGACTGGGGGAGCTTTTCCTTGGGAGCCTCGTTCCCCCAGCCAGATTCCAGGTAGGGGTTATAAATAGGTTATAAATACCTGAAATTCAGATTAACTCCTGCATTTTATTCCCTGCCCTCAGCTCGGAGAGAATTCCAGGATTGGCGTTTGCAGGGGTGGGCTCTGCTCCCCTGATTTTGTTTCACTGCCTTCCCCTTTTCTTTCTTCCTCTTCTTTTCCTGCATAAAGACATTTTTCTGGAGGGATGCCTCTGAGACTCCGGCTCCAGCTGCTCTCCCTGCCCTGAGTTCCTTCACTTTATTAAAATTCTATTAATAGAAGATGCTTTGTAGAACCCTGTAAGGGAGGTAACACCTCTGGCTTGCTCTTGCTCTGCTTTTTCCTGGGCTGGGGGATGTTGGTTGCTTTGGGTTTAGTTTCTCATTTCCTTTGAGTGGTTTGAAAAAGGCAGGAACTTGGCTTATGAGAGAACCTAAAGGAATACTGGAGGAAATGCTGCTTAGCTGGTGTAAATACTGAGCCCCCCATTAATTGCAGGGCTAAATTAGACATTCTCCTAATTGTTTATCCAGCCAGCCACTCTGGCAGAGAGGCATCACCTCCTGGAGCACTGCAGGTATTTGGGAGTTCACTGGTTCCGAGGGCTGAGCTATGCATCACCTGGCATCTCCTAACAGTCCTCTCTTTCAGGACTAACTCCCATCGAAAATGAGCTTTTATTGCATTAAATAAAACCTCAGGTAATTCTCAGAATAATATTTCCTGAGTGTTCAAGGCCCAGGGAGAGGCTGGTGCTGCTCAGCTGGGGCTGAGGCAGTGCAGCCAGGCCAGGGCTCTCCCCTCACTCTTTTATTTATATTTATTTTATATGCTTGGCCCTTCTGGTCTCATTTTTGCTTACAGCTGGATGTTCTGCTCTGTAATTTCTGTCTGATCTAACAGTGCCTGCTCGAGCTGCAAACCAAAGGAGCTTTCTTGGCACTGGGGGTGCCTGGCCATGGAATTGGGGATTTTCCTGGGCTGGTGCAGAACCTCAGGGATCAGGGGCATCTCTGGGGTGGGAGGAGGATTCACCTTCCTAAAAACACACACAACTGCTGGGGTGGGCAGTGAGCTCACAGCCCTGCTGTGCCCTGAGCCCTAAAAACTCCTTTAAAACCCCTCGGCAGCCGGTAATGACCCAGCAAAGGTTTATTGCCTTTTTTTAAAGGGTAAAATGAATGTGAGTAATCCTCATAAAGCCCCCTGATTTGTGCTGGTCCGTCCTGCTCCGGCCGCGCTGCTCTGACTCCTGCTCCTCACCTCTAATGAGGCTGATTAGGGGTTAATTAGCGAGTGCCAGCCCTGGCCGGGGATGCTGCCCTGGCCACGAATTCCACTTTTCCCTCCGAGCCTTCCTCACCGGGATCTTGGATAAAATGTGTTTTTCCCATGGCTGCTGCCGCATCCTAAAGGGTTTTTTTTGCTTTCCGCTGACCAGCCGCGATCTGAATAATTCTTAGGAAAAGAAAAAATATCACACCTCGCTTTTTCTCTAATGCTAAACCAAAATGAGAATTTCAGAAGGCAAATACACAGGAGCTTGCACCTCTGACTTAGAGTCTGCCGTGGGTTTTTATGGTGGTTACTTATTTTCCCTAAATTGATGAGGCTTAAAGGGGAAATTAAACTTTTCACTGATACAGAGGTGAAATAATATTAAATTCCCGTATTAAAGATCATCATTAACCTGTTTGGGTTTTATTGGACTAACAGTAAACACAACAAGCTGTGAACAGGGTGCTTAATTATTCCAATGAATATTCATAATGTACAGGACCCTTCGAGGAAAAAAAGAGAGGAAATTGTTCTACAGCAGTTGGGAGGGGGATAAGCCTTAAATTGAGGGAGGAAAATGAAATACACCTGCACTGTAAATCCTTGGTGCACATATTTTTATTTATTTTTATATGCAATGTATTTTTAAGAAATGGATACAATTTTTACTAAGCAACTTATTAGAGAATAATTTGTTTTCAATGGGCACTAGGTGTGTTTAGAATAGAAAAAGAATTATTTGGAGCCTGATGCTGCAGCACCACGACTCAAAATTCAAATATCATCGCTGATTTCTGTAAAAACACAGATTTTGGCTGCAGGAGTCCCTCTATTTCCCTGTTTCCCTCTTTTTGCTGCATCCTGCAATAACTCCAATGGTGTTTTCTGCCTGTGCCAGGCATTTTGGGAGTTGGTTCAATAAGAGAAATCACATAGGGACCAAGTGATCTGCACAACTTCTTCCTGAGAATCTGGAAGAGGCCCCAAAGTCCTTTGTCCTACATTTCCTATAAGGGCAGGTGCATTTTTAACTGTACAGGAAGGTGGAAGTTCTAAAGCTTCTGTACAGACAATGGGATTGGGTGCCATAAAGGGACGTGTGGCTGGTGAATTAAGACACTTGGTAACTTGTGGAATGATGGCTTAAAATGACTTTATTTTATGGCCAGTTTCTGCCATCTGAGTGATGTTGCATGTATTGGTTGTATTTATAACTTAATAGCTTTTCTCAATTTTATTATACTTTTTATGAGACTTGTGGCTTTATGGTACTTCATAATTTTTCTCAGATTCATTAAATCCCGTGGAGGGTGGAGCTGATGCCATTCCCAGTGCCCTGGAGCAGCCTGGAGGGAGCTCTGGTCCATGGAAGGTGCTCCTCCCAGGAGTTTTAAGGTCCCTTCAATCCCAAACCAGTCTGGGATTCTCAAAAACCCCTGGAGAGCGAGGAACGAGCTCCAAGCTGAGCTCACACCGTGTCAGGTGAACCTGGGATTGAGGGAAGGGGTGGAGGGGTGTTGACAGCTGAACTCCAGCAGCTTGGCCTTTGCTATTGACAAATTCTGAGGAGTTTCTCCCATTTCTGCACAAACCTTGGGCTGTGTGTGCTCTGTTTGCTGTAACCTTCCCTCTTCTGCACCAAAGGTCACACTGCAGTGTTTTGGAGGCGTTCAGGGCTGGCACATCCTCCCCAGCTCTGGGCACAGGGACAAAACCTTGGCTTTGGTGCCTGAAAGTCTCCCAAAATGAGGCAGAGCTGAAGAGAGCTGGGTGTGAGTGGGAGCAGCTGTGGTTTGGAGCCTGGGCTGGCTCCCAGTGCCAGGAGAGGAAGGGGAAAGTTTGGGAGCCTCACGGGGAGGGCTCGGGGGCTCTTTGGGATGGAGACAGCTCTCCTGCCATGGGGCTTCAGCCCTGAAATCATCTGAGACAAAACCAGCAGCTCCTTCTGCTCTGGGGGGGTTTCCCCTCCTTTTGGAAAAAACAAAGGGGAGCAACCTCCAGAACCCCCAAACACGCCAAAAATGTCCTTTTGGTTGGTACTGAAATAGAGGGCAAGGTGGAAAAGCTGCGGGGCCTGGAGGGAAAACACCCAGGAATTCCCAAATTTCCGTGGTTGTGTCGGGAATGGCCCTTGAGGAGGAGATGCTGCTCTCCAGAGCAAATCTGTGCCTGGATACATCCCCAGGGGAGAGAGACACACCAGGATTGTTCCTTTTGTACAGTTGGGAACAATCGAATTCCAAATTCCACTTTGGGGAATTGGGGAAAAGATGGAGTTGACTTCTGGCATCAGGTCCTGGTCCCTGTGGGAGGGGGTTTGGGAGGGGTTTTGGGCCCCCTCACCTTGCCTGCCTCTCCCTGTTTATGATCCCCAGAGATAAGGAGCTTCCCACCTCGCAGCAGCTTCATTACAGGCCCTTGGTCTGCGGGCCCGCAATGCATTTATAATTTTTATTGTTATATCTTTTAATTTTATTTTGCTTTCCTTGCTGTCTGCGAGGAGGGAAGATAGGAGTCCATATTTATTACAGAGCAAACGATCTACCTCCTCGAATGTATGTATCAGTTAATTTAATCTCACCAGTTTTATTTAAACTGTTTTTCCTTCCTTTCTTTACTTCCCTCCTCCCTTCTCCCCCCTTTTCCTCCTCCTCCTCTGGGTGCAAGGTGATCAGTTTGTTTAAAAAAAAAAAGAGAGAGAAGGGAGAGGAGGGGGGGGAAAAAAAGCTGGAAAGTAAAACTATCCCGTGCCTTTTATAATGTGGATTGAAAAGGCTTTTTCTGGTTGCTACGGCGTCGCTGTGCCTTTCAGTGCTTACGCCTGTGTGCCTCCCGTGGCCCCCGTCTGATTGACATTTACAAATTACCAAGCTGAGAGTGTTCAATCTTTGACCCGTGTGTTTCTATTCAGCAATGAGTGAGATTTGCAAGCATTTTGTCATATAATTACTGCAAATCCCTTGAAAATTTCCACAACAACGCCTAGATGAATGGTAATTTGTGCAGACAGCCGCTGGTGCCTTTACAATACACTCAGATGCAAAACAGTCTAATTTTTATATTTATATTTTTTTTTCACCCTAAGATTTCTGGGGAGGGGGGGAAAAAAATGTTCTGTGTGTGAGCGTGTTGTAAAATATTTGGATTGTTAGATTTATTTGCTTACACAACCTATATTTGTGCTGATTTTATTGTATTGACTGTATGCATTTTTTTCCTCCCATTCTACAGTTTTATTGTGCCTTGGTCATATGCATACATCACCCTCATTGTTCTCCAGGAAATTTATTCCACCTTTCAGCCTGCTCTTGATAGGACTTATTGCATTACTAGTTAAGTGCTGAGATTTGCTACTACAAAGATTTGAAACAGCCCCTTGTAATGTTTATTTGCCAGACATGGCTGAGATCATATGTTTGCATCACACTTGGAGTGCATCTGCATTTCGGGGCTGGCTTTGGGGTTTGGTCCTGAGGGATGGATTGGGTGCCTTCCCAAACTGGGTGGCCGAGGGGGAGAGCATCAAAGAGCCAGGAGGAAGTGTGTGTCCAACACCTGTTGAAATAATCATATTTATTCATGGAATACCCATAGAATCATGGAATTGGTAAGGTTGGGAAAGATCTTTGAGACCATCAGGTCCAACCATCCACCCCCACGCTCACCACTAGGCCTATATGGAAAACCCCAGAATCATTTAGATTGGAAAAGGTGTTTAAAACCATCAAATCCAAACGTTCCCCCAGCACTAAACCATGTCCTAGGTGTCACATCTACACTTTTAAATCCCCCCTGGGATGGGGACTGCCCTGGGCAGCCCCCAGTTGCAATACACGGAATAAAGGGTGGAGGTGCTGGCTGTGGGAATTCTGGCCTTGTGAGCTGTGATTTAAAACCAGCTATTTTGGCAAATCATGTTTTGGTGGAGTTTAGTAAGTATTTGCCTTTAGGAAACACTTTCAACTCACCTTTCCAGAGTTTCCCTACACTGGTGCATGTATATATTTTTATTTTTATTTATGTATGTGTGTTGTGGGAGCAGAACCTCCACTGGCTGTGGATTTCACAGTGACCTGCCTGCCACGAGAATTGTGATGTAGATTTTGTTGTCATTTGTTAAAACAGCCCAGTGAGAATTTAATAACTAAACTGAGTTTTGGTGTTGCTTTTGTATTCTGCCTTCTGATGGTGGCTGAGTTCCTGGCCCCGGTGCAAGGGCAGAAACTCTGCTTTTTTGTGGTTTATTTAAGGTGAGGGTCACTGTGTTGTCATGGGGAGGACACAAACCCAGGGCTGTGTGTTTGGGGGAGCAGAGAGAGGCTGATGGGGATGAGGCTGGCTGGGGGCTCTGGTGGATCTGGAGAAGGGCTGCTGGAGGCTTCTGGAGGAGGATTCCCCTGTGGGAGCAGCCCCAAAGCGCGGGGATGCTCGGGGTGAGCCGGGCTGGCTGCTGGAGCTCCGCTCCCTGCCCTGCAGAGCCCCTTCCAGGGATGATTATTTATCATCACCGTGGTGTTCCTGCCGACTCAGCCCTGACTGCACTGCAGCATTTTCCCTCGCCCGAGGAATTTCCTCTCTTGCCTTCGCGAGCAGCAAAGCCGGGCCTGGGCAGCGGGGAGCTGCTGGGCTTGGAGGGCTTGGAGGGCTTTCCTCTGACCAGCTTGTGGGAGCAGGAGGAGTGGGATGGGAGATCTGTGCTAAAACTCGGGCAGTGCTGGCCGAGCTGAGCCGCCTGGGCTGGCGGTGACGGATGGAGGCCGAACAAACCACGGCCGTCATTAGGCTGGAAATGCAATCTCTGCTGGGAACAGGCCCTGGGACACTGAGCAACATCTGCTCCCGTTATGGGAATTTAATGCACCTGGTGGAATCTAACTGCAGGTCATCAGGTTTTATTGGCACGGTGCAGACATGCAGGGTGATGAACTGATCTGGCAAAACATTAACAAAGCTAAAAAATAATCCCAGATCAGGTTTTGTAGCGGGTATCATTGAAATCAGAGCAGATGCTGCTCTTTGGGTGCTTGTGTGTTCATCCCAGGTAATTTCTGACGCTGTGCTGTCGGTGTAGATAGTCTTTTATATGGAGTTTGCAGATAAATTTTTGTCTGGCACATATCTAGAACTTATATAGTCACCTACTAATTTAAACCAATTTGCCCTAGGTGATGGGTGAATACACTTGAAAATTAAATGGGTCTGATTTAAGCATCCCTTCTCTGAAGCCAAAGATTATATAATTAAATTAAAAGAAAATGTGTTTTATAATAAACTGTATTTCCTCTTGGCAAAATCCAATTTTGAAACAAGATTGTAATATCATATCTAAAAATGTTTTCCCATGGGTATTACCAGTCTATTTCATTTAATTGTTTTCACCCATCATATTATGTGCTTTCAAAGTAGTGAAATGAGTGTGGATTTTACGAAGAACAAGGGAGGAAACGGCAGGGAGAGGGAAAGTTGGCTCCTTTCCTAGGAGGAGCTTCTGGAAAACCAGGAGTGGGCACCTCGTTGCCTGCCCCAGGCTCTCAGCTCCTGAGCCTGGCTGGTGGAAGGTGATGCCATGGCAGTGCCAGGCCCTTGGCCCCTCGGGTTCTCCTCTGGTGAGGGTCTGGCACAGGAGGAAGCTCCATGAGCTGCACTCTGAGGATTTTGCACTTTGGCAGAAAATATTTAATGCTTTGAGCAGGCAGGAGCTGCTTGCCCAGCGTGGCTGCTCATGTCAGTGCAGAGGGGTTTGGTGATGCCAGAGGTTTTCCAAGGTGTTTCCCAGCATGTGGATGAGCAGGATCAGCCCCTCAGGGTGAGAGGGACCTGTTGTAGGAGCAGCAGCATTTTGGGGTGGGATCCCTGTGGGTAGCACAGCCACCCTGCCGTCCCACCAAGTGCTCAAACCAGGGGAAACGCCACGTAAATATGGGATACAGTTCCAATGAAATATGAGCCAATTCACCTAAAATTAATATTCTCATTTTCTTCTACCTCCAGTTATCTGTTTGTGTATTGTCCCTGTGTGCCACCAGCACTGCAGAGGGAAGGAGATGGGTGTCACTGCTGCACTCCCGCTCCTGATGACACAGCTTTACACTTCTGATGCTCATGGCTGATGATGACTGGAAGCCAATGCTTCTGATTCAGCATTGGTCTGGCAAACTTTAGCAAAATTCTTCAGCAGAACACTAAGAAAAGCTGGAGGTGTGTGCCCATCCTCTGCTCCTGGTGGATCCCAGATCACCTCCCAGGGCTGGAGGTGCCAAGAGATGGGGGCAGAGCAGCATCTCCATGTCTCCACTCTGATGAGACCCTGCTGGACCCATTTATTCCCTAGCTGGGATTGGGCCTGGTTATTATGAGCAGCAATTCATTAATCAGGGGCAGAGGAGTGGGAAGCAGTGATGGGAAGCACAAACGTCCCTGCACCAGAGCTCGGCACAAACCTGCTGGGAAGGAGAACACTCTCCCACTCCGAGAAAGGACTCCTATCCCACACACCTCCTTTTTATTTGGTTTAGAAAGCCCTGATACTGGTTTTATATTTATTTTCCTTCCAGGGGTGCCTGACAGCTTTGGGCACCCCCAGCAGAGCAGGGAGGCTCTGGTACCCCCATCTGCATCTTTCCCCACCCAATAAACGGGCTTTTCTCCTGGAAAAACTTCCTAGAACTCACTGATTTTTTAATGCCGGCAGGGTTACAGGGGACAGATGGAGTCAGTGGCAGCTTCTCGGGTACCCCAAAATCCAAGTCAGCTCGGGACGAAGGATGCTGCCTCGCAAAGCCTTGCAAGCCTTTCCCAGCGCCTCGGTGGGAAGCGCTGATTAAAGCAGCAGCGAGCAGGAGTCGAAAGAGAAATATTGGGAGTTTTAGCTCGGCCGGGTGGTGTCTGCCTGAGCTGGGAGCGCTGGGAGCGATGCTGGCCCGGCCCCGGCCCTGTCCCCGGCTCCAGCCCCAGCCCCGGCCCGGCCCGGCCTCAGCCTCAGCCTCAGCCC
>NC_031787.1:8131687-8169247 GCF_001522545.3 Parus major
TGGCCCCAGCCCCACCCCGGGGCAGCGGTGGCGAGGAGGAGCCGGGAATTCAGCTCCAGCGTTTTCCACGGGCGTTCCAGCGCTGTCAGCCATTTTAGCTTCTGAATCCTATTTCCCTGGTGCTTCCGAGAGAAGCTTTTGGGGGAGTCCCCAGCTAAAACTCAAATTTGCATTTAAATGGAGTTTTTTTTTTTGCGATTTTTTTTTTTTTTTTAATGAGCAGGATGCATGGGAGACTAAGACTATTAGGTTTCCTTGTGGGAGAGTGCAGAATTCTCTCACCTTTTACATCCCACCCCCTCCCCAGCCCCTTTAATGCACACTTTAAATTAGACATTAAAAAAAAAAAAAAAGAAAAGAAAAAAAAAAAGGGAATGGTGCGTCTTTAAGGAGAATATAATCATAAACAAATAAGTCTGGTTGCCCTTGCAGCAGAACTAATCTTCCCTCAGCTGAGCTGTGATATAGATCAGTAACAAGAGCCACGCGCAGGGGGTTCCTTTGAAATGCATAATACCTCCTCGTATAAATTGGAGTTGGTGTGATGGAGCTGTGAGATGACATATTGTGGCATGACCCCTCTCTACTGATTGTGGGTGAACCCTGCAAAGGTAAATCTAACACGGCGCACACATCAGACAATTTCATTTTCATCACCCAGGGACAAAAACATGGCAACAGAATCTTTTCAAATGATAATCTGCATGCTAGGCGGAATATTTTCCCTTCCTCCTTTTTTTTTTCCTTCTCTTTTTTTTTTTTTTTTTTTTTTTTTTTTTTTTTGCATGTTCAATTCATGATGTAGGTGAAAGGAATTACAAATTGCTTCCAAAGTTCATTCATTCCCTTCTTCTCATTCTTCCCTTTCTTTTCCTCCTTCTCCTTTGGCTTTTGTTCTCTCTCTCTTTTCCTCCCTTTTTTTCTGCCTTTGTCTCCTCTTTCACTTTTTTCTCTTCTGTATCTCTCTTATTTTTATTTTCCTCTTCTGTTTCCCCTTTTTCGTGTTTTTTCTCTTCTTTTTTTCCCCACATTTTTAATATTTTATTTTCCTCTTTATGTCCTCCCTTTCTTTCCTCTCTTGTCTCTCCTTTCCTCTTTTTTCTCCCCTCTCTTCTTTCCCTTTTTACTTCCTCCATCTAAAAGTTTGGCATTGTGTGTAACTGATTCATTCTTCTCATCCCCTCAGGGACATCCAGTAATAATGATTTATAGGAGTGCAAAAATCTCTGCTCTTGCTGTTACCAACTAATATCCCTCCTACCCTCCAAAAAGGGAGTTTTTTGTACAAAACCTTCTCCCTCGCTTCTCTCCCCTCTCCCCCTTTGCCTTCCTGCACTTCTCCAGTTGAGAATTTGGGGAATTCAGCTGGTTTTCTTCATGCCAACCAGGAATATTTAGTCCTGCAGCACCATATCTCACCTGGAACTCGTGACATCCACTCAAAAGATGCCGTGGCTGCTCTTTGTTGTGTGTCCAGCTGGTCTGTGTAGGGTTTGAGACTTTGAGAAAATGTCAGAATTCCCCTTTAATGTGGTGTCTCTGCTCACCATAAACCATTCCCCTCCCAATCCCGGTGTTTGCCAGCCATGGGGGGCTGCCTGGTGGGATGGGCACTGCCAGTGCCCACCAAGGCACAGGGTTTGGGCAGACCTGGAGGGTTTGTGGTGCCAGGGCAGCTCCAGAGCGTGGCCTGCAGCAGGCACTGGGCTCCTGTGGCCAAAACTTGTCTTCAGGATCAGACACACCAAGGATATTGAGGGCCCTGAAGGCAGAGAAGAGTTTGGAAGCTGGGCTCGGGATTGACCTGGTAGGAGATGCCAGTCCTGCCTCTGAATCCTCCTGTCTGGCCATTTTTCCTGCTGGAATTTGCACTAATTAATTGCTCTGCTGATCACCACGCTGGCAGTGCCTTGGGCTGGCCATTTGAGGAAGTGGTTTTGAAGCTCCAGACCCTGCTCCCCTCCAGGCAGGAGACAGGAGGAGCTGGGGACAATTCTGTGGGGTCATGGGCACCTCCTCTCTTCCCTCTGTGGGATTATTGCTGGCACAGGATGGGCACTGCAGAGCAGGGATTGTCCCTGGGTGTCCCCCTGCCTTCCTCCACCATCCATCAGGGCATTACCAGTCTGTGCCTCAGTTTCCCCATCCCCATCACAGCCTTTCAGGCTGATGTACAAAGCGGTGCAGAGAGCTCAGTGGTCTCCCAGGTTTTCCCCGCTCCAGGAGGAGTTCTGCAGGTGCAAGGAGACACCGACCCTCCTTGGAAAGGAAATACGGACGGAGCAACAAGACTTTCAATGAATGTGCTGACAATTAAACAATCCTGCCCTGGCCAGGAGCAGTGGGAAGGCTCAAATGTGCTCCCAGGCTGGGGCCATGGTGCCCTGATCCCGTCACAGGCGCGGTGTCCCCGATGCCGAGTGACACGGCCATCGCCGGCGTCAGCCACTGACACCCAGATGAGTTTGTCGGTTCCACGTAGCGTGATTGCCATCTCCTCCTCGCACAGCACGGGAGCCAAATTGAAGGAGAAAAGGTCAGAAAGCCCTGGCCATCCTCTCTGTTTCTCCCAAATCACTCGGTGCCCTGGATGGAAATGAGGAATGACAGGTTCCCGTGGCACCTGGGCCGCAGGGAGGAGCGCTGCAGGGAGAGCAGCCTGTTAATAACCTGCTGCACATGGGCTGGGTGCTGCTCCTGGCACCTCACAGCACCAGAGGGACAGGGAAAAGCTCTTTATTATATGACTATTTGATTATATAATATTTTTATATAATACATTTATTATATAACATATGATTCTATGATTTATTATATGATTTATTATATGATTAGCGAGAGGTGCCCACCACCACCTCGCCCTGTGGAAAGGTTTGTGGGATGCACCACCCTCTGCTAAAAATCCTTGATGCACAGGGAGGTCAGCTGGGGAATGGATTCTTTTTTTTCTGTCTTCTCTTTCCATTTTGGTGCAGCAATGTGTCAGCTCAGGTCCAGGAGAATCTCAGCCTGAAAGCGCTTTTTGGTTGTTTGTTTGCTTTTTTTGTTTCTTTTCCCCTTCTTTTCCCCGTTCTTCACATATTTTTTTTGGAGAAGGAACAGTATTGATAGCACCCATCCAATTGTTGGCCCCCTGCAGTTATCCCTTGTGTGAAGAGCACCTTACCTCAGTGCTTTCCAAGAGAAGTGTAATCACTTCGGGCTGTTTGGCACTGTTAATTGTTTTTCTATTTTTATGCAAATGTGAAAATCCTCATTTGATCCTTCTAGAAAATACTATTTTTACAACCAAGTGCTTTTATTTGGGTTTTAGGCAGGAAGTGCTGCCCTGAGAAGGTTGGAGAACATCACAAAAGAAAAAGGGGAGATTCAGGATTTGCTACAGATCTTCAGGACCTCGTGGCAAAATGAGATGGGGAAAGAGATGATGACAGGTAGGGGAGGTGAGAAGTGGCTCAGGATTGTCCCTGTCGAGGCAGGTGAAATAACCCAGCTCTGTAATGCCTCAGCCAGCTGCAAAGCTGCCCAGAAAATTCATCTTTTCATAATATTTTTACTTACAGCTCTTCCCCAAGTCCCCATGGGATGTGTTTAATGGGGTGCATGGGATTTTTTTTCTTTCTAGTTTGTAGAAGAAAAACTTCACAGGAAACACGGGGAAACAACCCTCCCTTTTTCTGGTGGGCAAGTAAGTGCCAGTTTTTGTTCACCTCTATTTCTGTGTAAATGGGGTTGTTAGAAAGAGAGACTGTGCCTGGGGTATGCAGAGCCTCACCTGTCTCACAGACAAAACCCATCACGCCTGACAGCACGAATTCAATGATTTCAGCGCCTTTCCAGGCGGAGAGGAAAGCACAGAAATGAGAGAAAGAGAAATGCACACTGTCCAGGTGGAAACTGTTTTCCCAGCACTGTGATTATTCCTGGGAACTGAGAGCAGCTCGGTCTCCATGGCAGGGCTGCTCCAGAGGCAGGAACTTTTCCAGCTGCTCGCCCTCCCCTCCCTGGGTGCTGCTGTTTCTGTACAGCTACAGATTTTAAGATAAGGTGCTTTTGTTTCCCAGTTGTGTCTGGGTCACTGTTTGGAACTGATATGACAGGCCTAAGGCTAGCAGAGAAATTTGTTACAAGTTCCCATTTCGGGAACGTGTCGCCAGTCAAATAGCCTATTTACTCTCTCGGGGATCTATTTTTAAAAGTTATTAGCAGATTACTGGTTTTCTATCAACCTCAGGCACCAATCTCCCAAAGATACTATTGTACTTTAATAAGGTGCATTTGATAATCCTCAGATAAAGGCATTTGGAGTGAGGGAGAGGAGAGGGAGAAACTCTTGCACCTCAAGTAAGGGACACACAGGCCAGAAAAGGGTTAAATACACTCATGTTTCTAAATGGCTGAACTACTGTATGTTGTAGTTTTCAACTGCAAATCATCTTTAATAGCAGACATCACGGGATGGCTCATTACATTAAGCTATTTTTCATGCTATCTCCTGTAATATCCTTTAATCCAATGCGTTTCAAATCACCTCAGGCTAAAATAAGAGACATAGCGATGTAATAGCCTAGTGTATTAGTGGGTTAATTGCCCTGTTGTACTCTCTAGTAGATATCTCTGGAATGAGTTCTATATTAATTGTAAATTGCTTAATACATTTAACTCCTTGAGCAGCTTGGTGCTCTGCTCTGTCTTTGATGAAGAAGAAAACTTTGGAGTTGGGAATAGTTGGGATTTTTGGTGGTGGAGCCCGCAGGGTGCCCGGCCCTTCCCCATGAGCTCCGAGCACTCACACCATCCTCTGGTGCTTGGGGAGAGTCTAAAAGGCTAAAAGGAAATGATTCCTTTTTGTTCCTGGCATGTGCCAAGTTCTGCAGCCTGCAGAGCCACAGTCCCTGAGCCCAGGACCTGCCCAGGACCCCGGGCTGGCTCTGCAGGACATTGTGCTGTGACCATCCCTGAACTGGACAATCAGAGGAGGGGGAGAAAAAGGGGAAGGTTTAAATAATGCATAAGATTTTGTCTTGCCAGTGCCGTGGCCAGAAAGGGAAGATGGATGAAGTGCTGAGCAGCTCTGCCAGAGGATGCAGCAGTGGGTCACTGACACATACAGCTCACAAAGTATCGCCCATAACGTGCAGCAGCTAGTTTTCTAAAATTACTTCTGCAGCACCAGGCAGATGTGTCTGCAGATTTGCAGTCACTTTTCTGAAGATTGGAACATAAGTGTCACTACCAGAGGGTAATGTCACTAATTTCTTTGGATTGCTCCCAGTGTACATCAGGGGGCTGCAAAAGGAACAGGCACGGTGGAGGTTGGAGAGGGTTGGATCATTTTCAGGTGAGCCATTCTTTATTCATTTCTTTTGGGACATTCTGCGTTCTAAAACTCCTGGCAAAAAAATGTTAGTGGCAATTTAAAGGAAAGGCATGGAGCAGGAATGCTGAAAAGCTTTTTGCTTTGAAACTTTAGAAGAAAATCTTCTCTGAATTGCCACCTTAAAGCCAGCAGGATGGCAGCAGTGGGGGAAGGGGCCTGAGGGTCAGTGTCTGAATTTAACCTGTGTGAGCCAAAGTGCCATCCACCTGCTCTGGCCTGTGCAGCTCAGCCTGTTCCAGCACAGCGTGGCCATGCAGCAGCACCTTGGCTGCGTTAGGGATCCCTCTCTTTACACCTGACATCAGTTATGTTTTATATATTAATGACAATATCACAAAGATGCCATTCAGGACACCTTTTGTAAAACTTTAAATATAATCCCATATTCTGGTGCTTCTGATGGAGCAGCTCCTTGCAGCTGAAGGGTTTCACAGAAGAGCTGCTTTGCTTCAGGTTTGTAACGGGGGGCTCAGACAAGTCTTTCCCATCCCTGACCTCCCTGAGCTTTACATGGAGAGTTTGGACTAAAAGAAGTATCATCCCTCTGTTTTAAAACCTCAGGTATTTGGGAGAGAATGTGCATGAGAATTTCATAACTTGTGAAGGAAAATCCCTGTGAAAATAGGGAGACAGTTGGGCTTGGAGGGGAAGACACAAAGTGCTTAGACTGCTGGAAAAAAATCCATCAAGTAATTCTCTACCTATAAAAATAGGTGGTAATGCAACCTGAGCTTAATTTTGATGGCACACTGTACTTCATAACAGTGACAACACCTTAAAAATGTAATGAAAGGGCCTGATTTATTGCTGAAATAATCCATTTAGCACTCCAATAAATAAAAGGAGAAAATACAACCGATGTTTCGTCAGAAGGAGGGAAAAAAGAGAGAAAAATTGCAGTGTGTAGCAGTTTTCTGGAAATGCATCCAGAGTTTTGGGGTTGATTATTTTCCTGAAGACAAATATAAATTCCCAGTTAGATTTTAAGATTTAGAGCTGATGTCCACTCTGCATTCTCATGCACTTTAAGAGCAGCAGCCCTGTGACACGGGCACCGTGTTTGACTGACAAGGGGGAGGAGAAGGGGAGGAGAAAACACTGAAAAACCACTAACTTCCTGCCTTACAAATATTTGATTTTGAATATGCTCTGGTAGCCATTAGGAGGTGCAAAGCAAACATATTTTCCCCTCATGCCAAGTTTGTTTTAATAACATGAGGTTACTTCTGCAAATGTCAGCTCCACCCTCCTTTCTCCGTTTCACTTGGCCCACAGTGGAGCCTGGCGGGTTTTACACTCCCTCTACATCACTTCTATTAATCTGTTTAATCTGCTCCAGGGCCTGGCAGTGGCAATGACAGGAAAAGCAATAAAATGCTCCCGTGGCAGATGTCTGTATTGAGGTGTCCTGAGTGCTGTGCTGGGGAGCAGAGCTGCTGCTTCTCCAGAGGTGAGGAAAACTTCCCAAGGCAGAAACAGTCACTCAGCAGTGGACTGGGGGTTCTGGACTCTGACAACAAAGGTTTTAAGGCCATGAATGCTTCAGGGTGACCTAATTGTGACTTTTCAGCACCTGAAGGAGCTGACAGTAAAGATGGAGAGAGACTTTGCAAGAGCCTGGAGTGACAGAACAAGAGGGAATGGCTTCCCTCTGATGGAGGTTTAGACTGGATACCAGGGAAAAGTTCTGTTCCCATCTCCCAGCCCACAATCAGTGCTCACATCAGCCAGGGCTGCCCAGGGTTTCAGCCACCACTAAACCGAATGGGAATGAGCATGGATGAAAAAGATGAGGGGAGAAAAATCACTAAAATGCAGCCACACTGCCCATTTGGGATATCTTGCTTTGAGGCCTCGGAGCAGCCTTCCCTGAAGTCTCCATCCTTTGTGGCCTCGTGTCAGGCAGGAGGCTCAGGAATGGCCCCAAGTGCTGGTGTCCCACAGAGCCCTGGCCAGCCCTAATTGGCCTGTTTGTTTTGCAATAAGTGATTCCTGCCTGTCTTGGGGTGGATTGTTTTTCACACCATTAAATGAAGTTCTGCTGTATTGATCCCTGTTTTTCCAATTTGAAGCCTGAAAAGTGATGAAGACATTTTCTTGTTTTCTCATGTACTTTTCCCTCAGTTCATTTAGGTGACCTGTCTTTAGTTCCTTGCTCTGCTCGCTGTAATTGCTTCTTCAGAGTAATGTTACACGGTGAGCGTGGCACTGCAGCCGGGGGATGGCTTTATGGGAGCGATAAGGACAGCGGAACAGAACAGCATTTGACTCTGATAAGGGCAGGAGAACAGCACAGCCTTGCAGAAACAGATAAAGGATGTGACTTAGGCAAACAGAAGCCATGCAAAACGCAAGGAGGAGCCCAGCCCAGCTCTGCAAGGCTGGCAAAGCAGGAGCTGTGCACAATGGTGATGATGTTGTGCTCACTGAAAAGCAGGGCTTGAGGAACAGCCCCCTAAAAAGGGCACTGGGCATGAAAACCCACCCTAAAGAACCACCTAAGGACTCCTGCTAAGGGGTGTGACTATGTAAAACAGACTAATACACACACATTGGTAAATGGGGATGGCTCATGAATATGATGATGATGAATAATCAGGGTGTGTGATTAAAACGCTGTTACCTGGAGCACTTGGCCGGAGGAAGGGATCAGCACAATGGCTGCTTCCTAATACTCACAAATGTTAGAAATTTTCTACCTGGCTGATTCTGGTAGTATGTTGAAGCCATCCTGCAATATTTACTGGGGAAGCTCTGTCACAAATGGCACCTCAATAGCAGCACCTCCTGCTGAAACCTCGGTAGAACAGAGCAGAGGGTGAGAGCAGGAGCACCAGACAGCTCCGTCTCTTCAGGGTGCTCAGTATCTTGCTCAAGAGGTGGAAACATCGTGGAACATTGTCTTTGGACACATACTGTCATTCATGTCTTCTTTTCCTTTGTGAAGGATCTCAGTGCTCCAATGTTTGCATTAGATTTTTGTTTGGCATTAATAGGAGGGGTGGTTTTTCTAGAAGAGGTCAGTGGAGTGTGTGCTGAACTCAGGTTTAATTAAGGAGGGAGCAGTGGTTGCTCCAACTCAGCCCCACTTGCAATTATTTAATGTGTGGGGTCTAAATGGAGCCCATGCACACAGAGAAGTTTTCCAGTGGCTCTGGTAAGCTCCAGGCTTGTGGAATTTATTGATGAAAACCAGAAGTGCAGCGAAGCCTGGGAAAACCACGGGAGGTTGGGATTGCTCCCTGTTCCCACCGAGCCAAGCAGAGTCAGGGATGCTCCAGGTAGAGGAGGGAAGGCAGGAGCACTTGGCTGGCTCACCTCAGTGTGTGTGCAGGGACTGAATTCACAGTTTGAGTGGTGAAGTGTCTCACAGCAGCATCCTGGGTACCTCTGCACTCCCCAGGCTGCCTCCCCACGTGCCTGGATCAAGAGGGTAATGCACTACCCATAGTAAACAGCAAAAAATACACAAACGAGAAGGGTTCAATAATTTCCTTTCTTTTCCTCTCCAAATCCTTGGAAAAAACCTAAAAAATCAGGTGGTAATTTTCAGAAATGTTCAAATCTGCTCATTGCCTAATAGATTGGAAAGGATTTAGGGTTTTAAATTATTTTTTTCTTATTGTAAACTACCTTATGACAATTGGTGATAAAAGAGCTGAGCCTTTCAAAAATCCATTTTAATAAAACACCGTATGACCTCATAGATATGCATAGGATTTAGAAATAACATGGATTTTAATGAAGGTACTTGAAAGGTATGGTGCCATATTGCAATTTTATGGAAGATCTTAGATTAATGAAATTAAACGTGAACTGCATTGTTTAGATGATGAACTTAAGGTCATATCTGCAGCATTTGAAAGAGAAACCTTGAGTGGAGGGTGTAGAATCATTGATTTAGACCCTGGTAGACAGCTGAATAGCAAGCACTGAAGCATGAAGGTAAATTCCCATATTTCATTGTTAGAAGGTTAGCTGGTGGCTGCCAGCTTTTCAGTGATAATCACCAACCAATTCCACCCTGTTTCAAAAAAGACTTTGCCTTTGTGTGCTAAGACACTTTTAAAAACCATTACTGTTCAAAGCAGGGGCACACTGTTTAAAGGGAAGCTATTTCTGCAAAATGCAGGATGGCAATGAGTTGATGCTGTCCTTGGATAGTGATGCTATTAAGTTCATTAGGATCATCATCCATTTAAAATGCTTATAAGGAGAATTGCCACTGTTTTGCTGGAGACACCAGAGGTACCTCCTCCTGCAACCCCCAGTGATGTGTCATCAGTAATTAGCTCTCTTGCTTCCTTTAATTTTTGGGAAGATGAGGGCCCTTTCAGGTTTAAGTCCTGTCTCCATCCTCAGACACACGCAGGGAATAAATGCACGAACATGCACATGTCTTAAACTAATAGACGTGAATTTGTACAACAGGAAAATTGCAAGGGACGAAATCCTCAGGCCTTAAAGAATAAGTGATAATAGAATGATACTGCCAATTACTGCTGGAGAACAGTGTTGTCACAGGGAACAGCTCCTGGAGATGGAAGGATGAGGGGTGGAGAAAAGATTCTCTTTCGACAGTTTGCTGTTAAAGGGAATTTGTCAGGGATGTTAAAATTAGATCTAAGTGGGCCAGATCCTCAGATGACATAAATCAGCCTGTAGACTTCAAACCCCGATTTGGCCACGTGCTCCTCTTTGTTCTTTTTCCAGTCTTTATTATCTGCATCCTCACCCTGCCTGGGTGCTGTTCAAGCCCCATTCTCTTCGTGCTGTCCCAGCCCTGCTGATGAGGAATATTGTAATATTTACAGGGAGCATTTATCTCCTGGAGTGGCCTGCTGGGGTGCAGGGCTCTAGCTGGGGACCAGAGAGAGCAAATCTGAAAAAGATGCTCTCAGGTGGGAACTGAGACTACTGTGTCTAATGTACTTCCTTTAATGTTCTCTTCCAGCCTGAATTTTTGGACAGCTAAGCTAAACTCTGCCACGTGGTAAAACTGTGTGAAAGCTGCCAGTAAGGAAATTAAGTAAGAAATAGTGTTGGATAATGGCTGTAAATGCATTATGATCGCTCTTTTCATTAGAAACTTCCTTGTTTTCTCCCTGGTGTATACCACAAACAGCTTGCACATGATTTATCTGTGTGTGCTTGGGAAGGAGAGGCAAAGGGAATAAAGTCTTTGCCATGAGATGTTTTAAAAGGCAGTTGGGACACTCAGAGACATGATGCTTATTAAAATAAATGGAAGCTTTGTGTCTAAATCCCCTGGTCATCCTTGGAAGCCTTGTCCCTAATGTTTATCTTGCAGTAGTGTCCAAAAGGGGATTGCACATCCCATTTCCAGGGTGTATGTCAGCAACTGGACAGCAAAAAGGGGATCCCACAGGGGCCAGGCCCAGCTCATGCCATGGTGTAAAGCTTGGAAATGGGGCAGAGCACTTTCTGGGAAACTCCCTACAGAAAACAAAGTCCAGGTTCCACAGAAGATAAGGGAATGTGGCTCCCCTCTTCCATTTCCAGAGGTTTCTGCTCTGTGCTGCTCTTGGGGCTGGACAGACTTACCCTGCTGTGACCAGTTCTGCAGAGCTGATTTGCTGAGCTTTTAATGCATTCAGAACTTCTCACCCTGTTGTAAATCTTCACATAAATATTTTTTAATTTCTAAAAGAAAAAACTATTGGCATTGTCCACTTTGGAAATGCTGGCCCATTAAGTCTAAACAGGGAAGTTAGGGCATGTTAAATATCAATTGATTATAAAACTCATATTAATTGACGTTTAGCAGCCCTGCTAATGGAGAGGAGCTCATTACATAGCAGTTAACCCTCAATGCATATATATTAAATAATCAATTAGTATTTATTTAACATACAATAACCTCCCTGTTAGTGTTAAATTAAAAGCCTCTTTACTGAGGCCTTGCAGAAAGCCCTGCACTGTGCTAACCTGGAGCCAGGAATTTGCATTAAGTGCTTCAATCTTTGTTACCTCTGGTGCCCCCAGGATGATTTTAAGATGTTAAGTGAAAGAGTGAAGGGGCTGTGCTTGTGGTGGTCACTTGGCCCTGCTGGGGAGGGGTCAGTGCCAAAAAGTTGGTGAGTTGCTGCCCATGTGGTCACAAGGAGATGCAGAGACCTGGCAGGTGATGGGTCAGAGGAAAACAGAGGGATTTGTACTCCAGTAAAAGACCTTTGAAGTAGAAGAAAAGTATTTTCAAATGGAAAAAGAAAGGAGAATGAGCAGAGAGACAGGCAGACAGCAAGACAAGATAAAAGCAAAGAAGTGGCATGGTTGGGTAATAGAAACAGGGCAAACTGGGGAACTCTGAAAAGGAATAGTTGAACTAAATTGCCCAAAATGAGTCTCTCCTGTGTTATGTCCTGAGCTGCCATTTATATCTGTGTGGTGTATGGAATATTAGCAGGTGGATTCACTCCCATCTCTGTCTGGCCTGAGTGTGACAAGGAGGGGGATAGAAGGGAGCTCTGCTGTTTTCCTGGAGCCTGGGTGAGTTTTATATTGGGGTCTAATAGGCCCAGACCCTATTTGGAGCTGAATTACATCACACACCTATGCAATAATCTCTTTTCTGGCGGGGGGAAGCTGGGAAATCAAGCAGCTCCTCCAAAAGTCAATTCTGGTACTCAAAATGGAGCCAGCTCAAGAAATTGTCATTGATCCACTTCTGAACTTGGAGCAAATTTCCATAAAAATAATCAGTTCCTCTCAGCTGCAGAAGCGTTAATGCCGTGTGTTTCACCAGGTGGGATGGGCAGGCTGGGAGAACAGGAGCCGAGCAGTGATTTGGGTTCGTTTTCCTCCTCTTCCCTGAACCAGCTCTGAACAGGGAGTTACAGGGTGAGGGGGATGGGAGACTTGGCTGCTCTCTTTGCAACTTCTTGGCAAAAGGGAGTCGAAGACAGCAAGTTGTTTGGTCCATCCTTAGTAGGGCTTTAAAAAGCTTGATTAATTTAGGCTCCTGGGAATGCAGCTTGGCTGAAAACCCCTTGGAAACTCGGAAAAGCTCTGACAGTGGGGCAGCCAGGTCCAGGCTGGAGCAGGCAATGACAGCTCCATCTCAGAGGTGTGAAGAAGAGCAGGGACCCTGCGGAGCAGCCCTGATGGGATGGGGGTTTCAGACATATGTGAAAGGGGGTGGGTGCCCCCCTTCCCTCACTGACCCCTCCAGAGGGAGAATCCTGTGGCAAAGGGAGATGAGGAGATCTGAGGCTGACAGAGATGGGGCAGGAACAGGTAAATAACCACGGATTTGAAACGTCAGCAGGCAGTTTAATGAAGGGATAACCAAAATAAAACTGGAGATGAGTGCCAATACCGTCTGAAGGGTAATAACGAAGCTGATGGAAAAATTACTTTAACCATTTTGGATCTCAGGGAAGACCCAAATGTAATTTTACTGAGAAAATGTAATCACATTTCAGGCTTTTCAGCCCTGCCAAGGAGTGTAAGGCACGCACACATCAATGCTTGCTCTTCCTGAAGCTCGGGAGGATTTTGCTGTTGGCTGCTCACTATGGTAGAGAGAGACCTTGGAGGTCTTTTCCCTCCAAGGACAGCGCCAGCTGTTTGAGCAAGTGATGGTCACCTGTATTCACAGGTATATGATGTATTTCTAGCACTTGCAATAAATTACTTCTTTTTCTCCTTACAGCTCCTGGAAACATTCCCAGTGGCTGGACTATTCATCAGGGCTGCTGCATCGCTGCTGCTGCAAAAGGGAAGTACCTTTTTCTCTTCCTCTTTATTAGCATGTGCCATGGTGTGAGGCACGGCGCCGGGGAGGGAACCCCACCGTGAGCGGCACTGGGTAAACACAGCCGAGGTGACAGTGACAGTCCTCATCTCAGAGTGTTAGCAATTCAAACAGCCACGTCAGTCAAGGAATTGGAGAGAAGGGAAAGCAAAAGGGAGAATGTGACAGTTTGCAAACACTCCGCCGCACGATTCTGTCGCAGGTGTGTTCATCCTGGAAGTGCCTTGGAGGAAATGCAAATGGAATTTGTGTTGGATGAGTCTGTGTGCAAGTGAGGACTGCTGGAGCTTTCTTGGGTGTGTAGAAATTTCTTCCTCTTGTAAAATGAGATAATCAAAGGGCTTTTGGAAAATTTCGGGAAATTATTCAGGGCAGGGCAGTCTTTACTGATCTATTAAAAATAAGCAGAAGTAGTAAAACAGGAGCAGTGAAGCAAAAACAAGCCCCAAAACTCCACCAAGCAAAACCTGATTATTTTTCACAGTAAAATTTTGGGGTGTTTGAAATGTATTGATATTTCCTAAAATCACCAATTTAATCCCTTCACACTGTGGGGGAAATATCAAACCTAAGAAATTTAGGAAATTAGGCTGAAGGTTTTCTATTACCCTGAAATTTTGCCTTAGAGAAATGATAACACAGATGGAATTTCCTTGGGAAATAACTGAGTAAAGGATGCTGAGGACTTATTTTAGTTAAACTGACTGCAATGCTAAAAATGAATCCTGGAGTGGGACAGTAAAGAAACTCATACTGGAATATTAATTCTGCTTCCAATCATCCAAGGAGTTCAGTCACCGAAGTCAGGAGTGAATTCAGTCTGTCTGGTTTCCAGAGGCTTTAGGGAGGCCTTGCCAATACTATTCTTTCCTGCTGGATTTGTCTGCAGCTCTTCAAAGTTATTAGTGGAAATAATTTCCTCTCTGAAGAAGCAGCCGCCTCTGTCCTGCTGGTCTGTGTCTGCTGTGGATTGCTCCCTCACACATCACATCTCCCCTGAGTCCCGGGGGGCAGCTGTGCCTGCAGGGTGTTGTTCAGCCCTTTACCCAATTATCCAGGCACAGAATACCCATCCCAAGCTAATCAGGAAGGACAATCTTCTCTGGGTGAAAACACTCTCTGAGGACTCACCTCTGCCGTGGCGCCTTCAGGGAATGAAACCACTAATTATAGGAGCAGAGTGTTTGCATTATATACATGATGTTAAGAGCAGCATTATCTACACGATGTTAAAAGCAGAAAGGGAGATCCTGTGGCTGAGAGCCCATCCCATGGCTTTGCTGTGCTCTTTCTGTGTGGGACTCTCCTCTTTGAAAATCCCAATCTAAACACGAGTGTGCAGAACTTTATCGAGTGTAAGAGTAAATAATTTCTATCTGCAAGGAATAATTCCTATCTGTAAGGAATAGGTAATTCATCTCTGTACCCCACTACGAATCCTCAGCCTGCAGGCACCAGGACAGAGTAAAATGATGCTTTGAGCTGTATCACCTCTATGATTTCTTGTCCTCCATCTCCATGGAGGGGTGGCTGGCAGTGCACGGCCCTGCTGACTTCAGCTCTCCAGAAGTTCCAGAGCTGCCTCACAGCGCTTAACTGTGCATAAACATAACATAAACAGAACATAACATAAACTGTGCAGCCCAAGGAAGATGTTGCCTGTTTTCTGAAGGACAGGGTAAAATCCCCCCCACGTATGTTCTCTATCTATTGCCTCTCTGGGCAGGGAAAACAGAAATGCCTTTCCCACCATTTTATTTATTGGCTTTCCTCTGTTTCCTGGGAAAATCCCTTTTTTCAGTACTTTTGTGTGTGCGTGTGAGCCTGTGTGGGGTAGGCGTGTGTGTGTGTGTGTGTGTGTGTTTAGGAGGTTAAAAAAAATTTCTTGCTGTCAGCAAGTGATGTTACAAACCTGCTCTGACAAGGCTGGTTGTATATTTACAGTTGGTGAGAGCGAAGGCTTCATCAATCTTCACGCTTTGAAAGGGACAGACCCGCTCCCATGAGCACCTGCTCCGGGAGAACAGCTGAACTGTGACTTTCCAGGGAGCTGGCTGTAAATTTTAGCCATTCCCCCCGCAGCCCACGCATGCTTGAGCTCTTTAACCTTCCCAGGCTGGCAGGAGTCCCAGCAATCAGTTTAGTGCAAAGACTGGGGTTCTTTTTAATTAACCTTTTGTTTCCCACTGCAGGTGTTTCAAAGTTTTCTTCATGTTAAGAAGGAAGAGGGGAGGAAAAAAATATTGTTTGCAGAGGTGCATCCAATTTTTCCATGCTTGGTGATCAAAGTGGATCAGCCTTTCTCAAGTTTCCCCTCTTGGATGTGTGTCTGTGCCAGCATCCGCTGGGAATTGGCATCAAGGCTTCCCTTTGGGCACCTGCAGAAAGCATTCCTGGGAGTGCACTGCCAGAAGAAAAGGGAAGTATTGCCCTGTTTGATCAATAGAATTATTAGTAGGACAAGGACCTGTTGTATCGCTAAGAAAATTCATGTGTGGGAATTTATCACAAGGGAAAAAAATGCATTCAAGCCCCACTTAAAACAATAAAACATATCTTTGAGGGAAAGTTTCAGACTTTCCTGTATAAAGGAATAATGGTTTCTATAATTTAATAGGTGGTAAATTTGGTGAGGAGTGCCAGCAAATCCATTTCACATAATGATATTTTATCTCCCTGGGTATGGTCATTTTCATGAATGTCTTTTTATTGGTTCCCTTGTCCCACAAAGTGTCCAAGGTGGTGCTGCTCATCCTCAAACACTGAGCACATACAGAGGCAGGGATGGCTGGAGAAAACTATTAATAATGGTGACACAAAAAATGGGCAGGAACTGTGTGACAGTTAAATGTGCTCCCTATAAATAAAGAACATTTCTATTTGACCCTCAGGGCTGTGGCTTTTCAGCACTTACTTTTCTAGGAGTTAAGGTGGTCACAGCTATTAAAAACTAGAGATAAGCTGCAAGGAAATTCAGGTGAGGATAACAGGGGAAAAAAAAAAGAGAGACAGGGTTTCCAAAGAAGATTTCACTGCTGAAAGTTGCAGCTAGAAAAAAAAAAACTTGAAATAGTCCTTGGTGAGGGATTTTGTTTACTTAGGCCAGGGCAATTTGCTTCTCAGGAAAAGCAGTGATTTATTCTCTTGGTATCTAATTGCAAATTCACAGAGGCAAACCTTTTCCTCATGCAGCTCTGCTGAGATGGACGAGAACATTAGTTACAAAGGTTCACAGATTTTTAGAACCCTCACACTGTACATCAAATATAAACTAAAATTCACAGTTATGGTTTCATTCTGGCTGGTACTTTATGCTGACTAGAGGTAACAACCACAATCTGTGACTGCTACCACACAAAATAAACTGAGTTTCAGGAAAAGGAACTGAGAAATTTTTCTTGAGGGAAAAAAAAAGCAGCAAGTTGGAAGAAAATCAGAATAAAATGGAAGAAAAGAGAAAATATACAAGAGTAGGTTTCCAAGAGGCAATATATGGTATTATATATGTGATATATGCACTTGGTATAAAATGCCCAGAGAAGCTGTGGCTGGCCCTGGTTGAACGGGGCTTGGAGCAACCTGGGATAGAGGAAGGTGTCCCTGCCATGGCAGGGGTGGGATGAGATGGGCTTTAATGTCCCTCCCAACCCAAACCATTCTGTGATTCTGTGTTTCACAGTCAGCACAAGGTCTTTGCTGCCTTCACTCTCATGTGCCATACATGTGTGGAATGAAAACTGTCTGAATTTTGTCTTTGACTTCTCCTACCTTGCATGGCTGGTTGCCTGCCTGGGAGATCTGCAGGCCTGCCTGCCAGGAGGAACAAGGGTGTGCCAACATATGGTCCTGGAACCGCAAATTCAGAATGAAGCAAGGAGCAAAAGAAGTGACAAGATGAGCCGCCATGGGAAATGAAGGGAAAACCGTGAAAATGGTTATAATAAATAATAAAAAATGTAGCACGGGCCAAAGGAATAATAGATCAGCAGTGGGAAGATTCTAAAAGCTGCTGAGAGTTATTGATAGACATTGTGTAAGGAAAAGAGCATAAAAAAAGAAACCCCTGACAGTTTTGCCTTCATGATCACAAAGGCGGGTGGCAGGGCAGATGGCAAAGTGAAAGATAAATATCCTTTTGCATAAAGAAGAAATATTGAAGGAAACTGGGCAGAGGTGACGGAGAAATTAAGAGTGTTAAAAGACCCTGAAAGCATGTGGTCCATGTCAAACCTCCTTCAGGATTTTGAGCCAAGTCAGCAAAACGTATGAAAAATCTGTTGAGGGAAATGAGAACCTCTTTGAAGACCAGTAATGGAGAAATCCTACAAATGTCAAGCCCAAGGAAGCTTTCCAGAAAGGAAAGGTGGTGGTTCAGAAGAAGGTGCCTTGAATGGCCAGCAGGTCAAAGTGTGTTTTAATCTGGGGTTGTGCTGGAAAAATAGTTAAGAGAAGTTATGAGTTTAATTAAAGAAAACCATCAAGGATTTAAAAAAATTGGGATCTGTGCCAATAAATGGAGAACAAAACTGACAGCAGCTTTCTGAGGAATTAATGCAAATCACAGGCCAGGGAAAAGCCAAAAGATATAACTTCTGCTGTGGCAGGAAAGGTTGGATATAACACAGTGGGAAAGTGTAATCTGGAGTAAGTGATGAGTGAGGGACATGGAAGTGGCTGATGGGCTCTTGCCACCGAGTTACTTGTGAGGATGCACTGGCTTGTGATTAGAGAAAATGTGATGCCAGAGAACTTCAGGATAAAGTGATTATTGAGGTGAATTTAACTGAGGGAAGCACAGGGACAAGAGGAAGGGCACAAACCCAACCAGGGTTTGAGGGCACCTGGCTTGGGTGGGGAAGCAGGGAGCAAAAATTCAACCCAAACATCGCTTGGCCAAGTGTCTGTGTTTCTGCAACAAGTTTCCATGAGAGATTTCTGACACACACACGCGCACACACACACACGCTCCCTTAACAAAATAAAGTCTAAGCATTGTCAGAGTAGGTAAGTGCACATTGAAGAACCACCACCAGATGTGACGTGTTGGATTTTCCAGTGTGGGGAGGAGGGCAGGAACATGGCAGTGAAGTGGAAAGGCTCTGGGGATGGTAAATGATGAGTTTGTGGGGAAGGTGGAAAAGTGGAAGGTCTGTGGTGAGGGTGGGAAGATGAAGGGTCTATGGGGAAGGTGGGAAAGTGAAGAGTCTGCGGGAAAGGGACAGGTCTGTGGGTAAGTGAGGCATCTGTGGGGAAGGCGGAAAGATGTAGGGTCTCCAGGAAAAGTGAAAGGTCTGTGGGGAAAGCAGGAATGTGGAGAAGGAGGGAAAGTGGAGAATCTGTGAGAAAGGTGGGAAGGGGACAGGCATGTGTGGAAGAAGGAGGGTCTGTGGGGATAGCAGGAAAGTGGGAAGGCGGAAGGTCTGTGGGGATAGTGGGAAGGCAGGAGAATGGCGGCTCTTTGAGGATGGCAGGAAGGTGGAAGGAGGAGGGTCTGTGGCGATGGCAGGAAAGCGAAGGGTCTGTGGGGAAGGTGGGAAGGTGGAGGGTCTGTGGGGAAGGCAGGAGAGTGGATGCTCTGTGGGGAAGATGGGAAGGCAGAGGGTCTGTGGGGAAGGCAGAGGGTCTGTGGGGAAGGCAGAGGGTCTGTGGCGATGGCAGGAAGGTAGGAAGGTGGAGGGTCTGTGGGGAAGGTGGAGGGTCTGTGGGAATGGCGGGAAAGCGAAGAGTCTGTGGGAATGGCAGGAAGGTGGGAAGGTGGAGGGTCTGTGGGGAAAGCGGGAGGGTCTGTGGGAATGGCAGGAAGGTGAGAAGGAGGAGGGTCTGTGGGGAAGGTGGGAAGGAGGAGGGTCTGTGGCAATGGCGGGAAGGAGGGAAGGCGGAGGCTCTGTGGGGAAAGTGGGAAGGTGGAGGGTCTGTGGGGAAGGCGGGAGGGTCTGTGGGAATGGTGGGAAGGAGGAGGGTCTGTGGGAATGGTGGGAAGACAGAGGGTCTGTGGCAATGCGGGAAGGCGGGAGAGTGGCGGCTCTGTGGGAAGGAGGGGAAGGTGACGGCTCCCCGAGCAGAGCGGCCGCCATCCCCTCAGCCGAGCAGCCTCCATGCCCGGCTGAGCCGAAGTGGCCGCCGCCCGCCACTAGAGGCTGCTCCACACCTCATTAAATAAACACAAACCGCAATTAACGCACGAGATCCCGGACGGGAAGGCTTTGACCTCCCGCTTCCCACACTCGAGAAGGATGCGGGACATCGCCAGGATCTGATCCCCGCAAGGAGTTTGTGATGTGCAGCGGCAGTTCTGCTCAGTACTCCCGGGGCCTTTGCCAGGCAGAGCCCTGCAGAAAACCCATCTCCACAGGTGCTCCTTGCCCCCTCACGGAGAGGTTCACAGAGGTTTTATTTGTGAGGTGAGTTCCTTTGTCTGGCAGGAACAGTGTTGGCCAGGCAGCACCCCAGAAATTAATACCCTTTTGGAAAAAAAACCCAACAAACGGCTCAGGGGTGAGACACTGAGGCAGCAGCAGCACTGGTGCCGCACTCACCGTGCCAGGACCAACACCATCAGCACTGGATGTTCCTGTAACTTGCACCAAAAATTAATAATCGGTGCTGCCACTCTCACAAAACAATGCACAACTTCATCCAAGCCTGCTGTCCTTGTCTGCCTGGCACCTCGGGCTGCTGCCAGGGAAGGTTTTGTAGGCTTTGCATCTATAGTGAGTAAATATCAGAGTTTTCACCAGCCACCTTCCTCCTCTCTCCAAAGCTCAGGCTCTATCTCTTTCCCCCCACTGCCTTCTTTCGCCACCAACTACATCTTATTAGTTTGCAAAATTATAGCCTTGCTGTAAACCTGGAATTCTGAACTGAGGAGAGCCCCTAGCAGCAACACTCATATTTTCATTTTGTATTTTTCACCAGTGATGTTCGTCCAGGGTTGGTTTTATTATTACTACTATTTTTTTTTTAAAAACACTGCTCTGGAAGGATAAAGCTGGAAAGCCCTATCTATTTCCTGGAAAAGCCAGTCTCTGTCTGTCAGTATCTGTCATGCTGTGTACACTGTGATTTAAAAACAGCTACAGCAATGCACAGACCAGGCTAGAGAAGGGATTTCTCTCACTCTAATTCCCATATTCAGTGGCCCACAGTATTTCTTGTTTAGTCCCTGTGCATGGGAAGGCTAAACAAGAAATAAACACTGAAGAAGTGACGGTATCCTCTTTTTGTAGCCTGGGGTTTTTTTTGGAGTGGTCATCAGCAGGGCCAGGAGATGCTTGTGGGTCCCTTCCAAGTCAGGATATTGTGGAATATTCCCCTTGTCTTCCTTTTCTCTGGTCTGGAAAACCCTTCTACAGCATTTGCTTGTTTTATAGCTTTTTATGGGACATGAAACTCTGGAATTTCATTGCTACTCCATAATCAATGTTAATTCTCCTTTTATGATTTAAAAAATCTACAAGCTCTACTCTTCCAAACTCAGTAAAATGCCATTAGTGTATCTTGGGGATGATCCTATTTTGTTTACAGATCCCTTGCTATTGTAAGCCTCTGTGTTTCAATGGTACAGTTACCAGAAAACGGATTAAAAATTAAACTAACATATTGCTTTGTTTATTTGTTTTTAATGAAAGCTGCTTTGCAATTAGCTCTTTATTTGATCAAAGATTGCCTCTGAGTTAATTGTGTGGTTTTGCCCAGTCTATGATTCTTTCTCTGAGATAACTGGGTCAAGTTTTGTTTGTGTTGTGACCCACATAAACTTCATGGTAAACCACACTTAGTTCTCTTTCCTAGGACCAGAGCAGCACATGAAGATGTGCCCATAAATTAAATTAAAAGCACAACTGTTGTGTAGAGTTGATACCAGCATGTCTTACTTTTTGATGAGAATTTTTATCCCCTGCTCCAGCTGCCATTCCTCTTTGGGCTATGTGCTGGATGAACATTACAGGGTCTGGTAGAAGCAAGACGCTGCCCACAAATTGTGTGTGCTGCTTGTTGATATCCCTAACGATGGGTGTGTGTTGGAGAATCTCTGCTTTGGGCTTTCTCAGTTTGGGAACTCTTACAGCTATTTTTTAAATGCTGTTCCACCTTGTTTTGCAGTGCTGTGCCAGGCTTCAGACCGTTCCTCTTCCAGCCTTCTCCATGTTTGTTTGCATCATGGGCTCCTTCCTCCCCACACAGCTTTGAAAAGGCGAGAACAGCTCCTGAGGCATGGCTGATCCCAGCTTTGGCCCAAACACTCATCACTACCAGAGGTCATTAAGAGCCCTGCACTTGATGTCCTCCCTGTGGCCCTGCTGTGGCCATTGTTACCAGGGTCACTGTCCAGTGCTGTCTTAGGGACCATCATTTAGGAGCAGTCTTCCCCAGCAGCTCTGTAGATAGGAGTCACAGCCTGGCCCTCTCTGCCAGGAGAGCTCAGCTCTCTGTAGGGATGGACAGAGCCACAAACTGGTGCAGAGGTTTGAAGAGCTGTGCTAGGCAGAGATGAACCTAGCCCTGAGCTTCTCTCTAGGATGTTCCTTCAGCAGTTCCTAGCAGGTTTTGTCCCCAGTCTTTCGTGCAGTGCCTTTGCCGGGTCCCGCACTCCGCGGTGATGCAGCGAGGACGTTTTGCAGAGACCATGTCTGGCTTTGCATCCCTGCCTCTTAGGACACAGCCCCTAGGATGCCTCTTAGGCCCGTGGTTTGTATTGTTCTGTGTGAATTACAGGATGTGATGGTGGAAATCTGCTACCTGGGATCTGACATGAATTGTTTGCTTTCTCAGGAAGCCTCACGCTTGTCCGTCGCCTTCCCCTTTGCACACACATCCCTGTGCCTGCGCTCGCTCAGACACACGGGGCTGCGCCGTGCAGCAAATTGCTTATACACATGTAAGCAAATATCTTCTCAAATCATCTCTTATCGCCAAGTGGGGTGTGGTGCTTGTTGTTCAAGGGGTTGAGGTTGCCTTTCAATCTGCCAGGGCCAGCCTGACACCAAAAATAAACAGCATAAGCCTGGAATGGTTGTCACAAGGGGCAGAGAGAACTTGTCAGGCAGGAGTGTGTGAGCCGGCAAGATGATAATGTGGCATGACACTTCTGAAATGAGACACCGGTTGCCATGGTGAGGAGTCAGGAGGGACTATCTCTCCAGAGGCTGAAATAAAACATGCTTTAAATGATGTTTGATTAGAATTTAGATCATGTAACTGAGTGGCTGGACCCTTTTTTTTTTTCCCTTCCTTTTTTTCCCCCTCCCTTTACTTGTCGTCGTCTGTGGCTGCTGGCAGAGTTCACTTTGGGAAGAAAGGGCTCGGGGTCCGGAGCAGCCCCAGCTGTAACCCCCCTCACTCCACCACTTCCAGCGTGCTGAGAGGTTACTTAGTTCCATGCCCAGTCAATTATGCTCCTTGCTAACTCTGCTTGCATTTTCCACTTGAGTCCATCATAGTTTAAACCAGTTAAAAATGATTCCCTCTGTTCTGAAAAACAGTTAATCAATAACACCCTGAGAATATTTCTTGCCTTCGTTTTCTTTCCCTGACCAGTCTACTCAGGGTATCCGTCACCTTGTTAATATATATTAAAAATGCAGCCCATGAAGGATTATACACAATATCCTTCTTGGAATTTTCATATTAAAGGTGGATGTGAATGTGTGCATATGTGACAGTCTGAGTGGTAAAAGGAACCTGAAGCACAAGGGACTGAGAGAATAATGCAAAACAATTGTCCTTGTGGTCTTGTAAATGGAATAGGATGTTTAAAAGTAATTTTGGCTTTGTTTGCAGTTTGAATGCAGCACAAACCCAAATGTATTTTTCATCTCTCTCACAGCAGAAATGGACAATGAAGGTTCTGCGGGACAGAGCTTTCTTACTCTGCGATGCCTTTTGGTCTATCACAATCTTGAAGAGGATATCCAATGTCTGGATAAATCTGCTGGAAAACAATAGACAGCCAATTCCAGTGCCTGGATGAAGACAAAAACACCCATCAAAGAAGGACAAATGCATGAAGTTCTGCTAATTCCAAGATCACCTGAGGGCAAGTTTAGCTGGTGCTGATGCACGAACAGCACCAGGGCTTTGCCAGGTGTCATCTGCAATCGGTTGTGAGTGGAGGCTGTTAAAATGCAAGGGATATTTTTTGTGTGGGTGCTGGAGTGAGCTGAGTTTGATGAGTCATTGTTGAGTGCATGTTGGAGAAGTCAATGCAGAGCAGGTGTTATTGGCAATTTTGGAGTGAAAGGCAGAAAGTCAATTGTGGAGACTCCACTACAGCCTACAGGGCGTGGAGACACTTTGTACAACAGTAAAATTGCTAATGCCAATGAGGACGTTGATACACACACACATTGCAAATGAGCTTCCCCTTTACCAGCACATTTCAATTGTGCCCATTTGCTTTGGTATTGAAACAGTTACACCAGGCCACTGAACATGTGATTACGTTTTTCTCGCCTATTAAAATCCCTATACGAGCCCATGCTGATTAGAGATCCTATTGTGTGTATTTAGGGGGGGAAAAAGGCTCTGTAGTGGCTATGCATGAGACAGTATGTTCTAGGAGCCAGAGGATGCCCTGTAATTTATGAGAGACAAAGAGGTACATTAGATATTGTTAGAATACATAATAATCCCCTGGCAATAATTTATTTGGCTTGCAAGGTTAGGATCTCCATAATTCTTGGTTGCACTCTAATGAAGACTGCTGATGCTGATTATATATTTTTGTGTACATTAGAGGTACCTGTGAATATATGGATACTGTTCTTGCCTCCTGCCACCTCACTACTCACAGAGCTGCCAGTGGGACTATATTGTGTGGTCCATTTGTCTAAATAGTCCAGGCAAGTGCATCAGCTGTATTGGCTTCTTGTCAGTGGTTCTCTGTAACTTTGGGCCATAAAATGATCCTCTGCAGGTTTCACCTGCTTTTCTCACGCTGTTAGATCACCCCTGGCTCCAGGGTGACTGACACAAACATCATCAGGAAGAAAGGGGTTTCAATGGGACATGCTGTCCCTCTGAAAGTACAGACAAACCAAACTGATGTTCCCCTGGAAATTTTAAACTGGGAGTTCAAACCTGATTAATTTGTTGGGGGGATGGTGAGAGAGAAAAGAGTGGAGGAAATGGAAAATTCAAAACTTTTCTTCTCCCCAGAACTCTGTGACTTTTCATAAAAATTTTGCTCTGAAATCAGTTTATGATTCCACCTGTAAGGTCATTTCCAAGTGATTTATTACCATCTGACAGACCACTCTGGGATTTTTGGTGACACTACACAGGTCTTTTGAGCTTTATGTTCAAATTTAATGGTGGTCACTGCAGCCAGATGGATGAAAAATACCCATTCCTTCACCACGGTTTCTTGTACTGGCCTCAGGGATTAGAAAAGTAGGTCTTTTATTTAGTTACACTGTCAGCAGCAATTTGTATGTGAGTTCAATTGCTTGGTTTGGAGTTCAAATATTCCAGTCTGAATACAGCTGTGTGGGCTCATAAAGCATCCCGAAATCTGCTCTGCCCGGTGCCCCACGTCTGCATGGGGAATTGTGATGGTCACTGCTGGGTGTAAACATAGAGGATGAGGTGGAAGGAAAGCCAGGGAAGAAAAGAAATCCATTTTGATGGAACGAGAGGGAGAACTGGGAGTTCATGGATGAGAACCTTGCTGAGGGCAGCACAGACCTTCCATGGCTGGGTGTGTTCTGTTCACATCCTCTTTAAGAATCATGGTAAGGAAAGGGTTAAAACTGTTTAACTATAGGGCTTTTTTGTGCATATTAATTAGGCACTGCTCTGTTTTATCACTGTAGTGCACTTTATACAGCAGTTTTAAAAACGCTCTGAGTAATGTTTGCTATGCTTCCTGCAACCTAATCTGCCAAATAATTTAGGTTATCCATGCCACAGAATTGACTTAACACTGGCATAGAAATTAGCCCTGAAGTGCTGCAAGATCCCAGAGCTGCAGATTAGGGGTGTCTGATAAGAGCACAGGCCTATCATGATTTTATACAATGTTTTCATGTAATGGCTCTTCTGGTTTTGAAGGCAGTCAGCATTTTGATCATGGAGATGTGTATTTGATCTTCACCACCAGAAAAGAGCCATTGGAAAAGCCACATTGGGCAGGCTGGGCTTTGCAAGGCTCCAGTATTAGACAGCAGATCCTTGCTGCAGAGCTGTGTCTGTGGCCTGGAGTCAGGCAAGGTCACTCACCACGGTAGTGACAGTAAAAAACCTAAAAGTTGTTTTTTTCCCCTTCCTGATTTCCCAGGTGGTGCAAGGCACTGTGGTTTCTCTGCAGTTGGGTGAGGTTTATCTGTTCAATCCACCTCTAGATCTCCATCTCCTGTTTCAGGGCAATATTCCATTCCATTAATTCCAACTTTTTTTTCTTTTTAGTGAATCTGCAGCAAACATTGGTAGTGTGTCTCTCTGAGAGTGCCTGATTTTTGCATATGGCTGGCTGGAATTTACCTTTCCTGCTGAAGCTCAATGCATCTGGTCAGCTTCTGTGGTACAGGGTTCCACAGGATAATTAGGAATGAGCAGAGAAGAAGTGATCTGGAAATTATTATAATTATACACCTTCTTGAAGGACTTTCTATGGAAAGAGATTTTTTTTCTTTGAACAGAGCATTAAAATCGACAAGATTCTTCCACAAGGAATTTTCTAAGTTTTTTTTTCCACACTCTTGTCTTCCTTTCCTTTGGCCAAAGCACATACCATAACATTTGCATGTGCTGTTGCAGCACACAGCTCTTCTGATCCCACATCAGGTGTCAAATCTTTAATATGATTTCCTACATGTTTGACTAATCAATGCAGAACATCATCATGAAAGATAATTTTACCCTCTGGCACTTCAGGGACAGGATAATGAGGCCTGGTGTTTTCCATTTTTTATTCTTCCACAAGAATCTACATTTTTTAGTCCCAGCTAATTGATTTAAGTTCATGGAGGAAGGTTTTTTTTCCCTTTTGCTTCCAGTATCTTGGATATTAATGGATTCTAGTGAGCTAGCAGAGCTGTGTGATCAGTGTGTTTAGAGATTCAATACACTGCCATTCTGACCTTTCAGAAGCCAAGGGAAAAACATCAGGCCCAGCATGTTGATCCCACGTGAACACTGAAATCTCAGGCAGCTTGGAGCTGCTTGAGCTGCCTGGAGAGAGGGGTTTTCTCCAGCCAGGGAGATTTGCTCTCAAATCATTTGCCAAACAGGAGGGAAGTTTCTCTCCCAATGCAGTGAGAAGTGGGAGATTGAAGGCAGAGGTGGAAGGAGAGGGGTGGAAACACTTTCAGAAGAGCTGGGGCACCCAGGCATTGCTCTGGAGAGCCTGGGCAGGGAGCATGGCATGGCAGGGTGAGGGGTGACCATGGAGCTTCTGCTCCCCTGGCTCCAGCAGGAGTCATTATCCTTTTTTGATAAAAAGGGGGTCAGGTTCTGCACTGATTGTCTGTGGAGCTGAAGGAATGGGACAAAGCCCTCTCCAGCAGGAGCTGGACTTTGTTCATCTCAGCAAAAATATTTCTTCGTCTAAATATCCTTCCCAGAGACAATGGGAGCTGTCGTTTACTGATATGACTGATCAAATGTTTCCCAATCACTGATATTATCTCTGTTGGCCATGGATCCACTAAATCCACTGGATGAGACCCAAAAAGAACTATGTGCCTGCTGCACCATGTACCTGAGGCTCTAAAAGGTGTGAGTTAGATGTGTTTTTATGAATAACCCATACATTTCTTCAGTATTTTACTACCATTAACTAGAGTTATTCTTGTATTATTATTTTTTTTTTTTTAGGGATGGCAGCAGCTTATGACAGATTTGTTTAGGGTTAGCCCTATACATAAATTAAGTGGCAGATAAAATTTAATTTTTCTTATAAGAAAAGCCTATAGCTCCTTAAATTGCTCATTTAACATCACTGGAAAGTAATACTCCACTTTAGAATGGACATCGTATTAACTTTAAAAGGCCTATTTAAAGTGACGGTTGTCAGTGAGTGAAAGCCAGATATGGTAATTTCGAGTTACAAATCAGAGTGAGGAAACTGGAGAATGGACAACCTTGTTAACACAAGCGCGACGGAGGAAGCACCGGGGTCAGAGTGCCAGCACGGAGAGGAATAAAGACACAGCACCAAAAATATGTCCTATAATTAGGGCAGCTGTAAGAGTCAAGGTTGAAGATTCTTCACCATGACATGTCTGATATAGAAAAAGTGATAGCCAAGAGTAATCACTTACAGGCACTGAGCCTTAAAGGAGCAGCACTGCGTACCCTGGCTGGGGCAGGCCGGCCTGGGAGACAAAGAACGGGGGCACGGGGTGACTCTGAGCAGTGGGAGTGGGGAAGGGGGTAGGGAGGAGCTGGAAATTTCAAGGGTCAACACTCAAAGGAACCAAAAATAGAAAAAATTGCTCACTCGGCAGAGATGTTTCTGATCATGGTGTGGAACAGTGGTGACTCAGAGAGCGGGGTGGGTTGTGCTGTGTTGGGGAGATTATTCCGGGTTCAGATCCGAGTGGATGAGCACAGAATTGCCTCTGGGGGGGCGCTGGGGGAGGATGGTGACAGGAGGAGCCTGGAACTGTGTGTTTGTTCACACAAACAAATGGATGGACTCAGGTACACTGGGCAGTGGGAGAGCAGAGCTGGGGAAGGGACAGTTTGGTGGGCACACAACCACGGTCACTCAGAAGGCACAGAAAGGAGCTGGACTCCGAGCAGGCAGGGGCACACATCCCCTTGGATGGGCAGCAGAACGTGGGGTGCAGGGATCTTCCTCCAGCTCAGCCTCCCCCAGGGCTGGTACCACCCCCTTCCTTTGGGTAGGCAGTGAAATGGGAGCTGGAGCCAGCGTGCAGCACATTCCAGCCTTCCTGTGGGAATTTTCATGGACACAGGGTGTGGATGCTGGAGAGGAGCAGGGAGCTTCCTCAGCATCCTGGCTGAGGGAAGCTGGTGTGACCTGACCCGTGGGCATTTGGGGAATGCTCTCTTGTCCTGGCTGCAGTGCTCAGAGGAGCATCCCTGACAGCCGGGTCAGAGTGGAGCAGGGGACAAGGAGACATTTCCATTAGTGAAGAATATCTCCGTATTCCAGTTTTCAGGGGATCCCTTGGGACCTGTGGAAACCTTTCAGGCTTTGTGCCTTATCCATGACCCCCTTTGGCAATGGCTGTGTAAAAGCCCCAGGAGGCTGTCACAGGAGAAGCCATCTCCTCTTCTGCTGCCTTCTGCTGTATTTCCTCTGGGAACGATCCAGCCCAGGCAGTTAATGTGGAGTGACATGGGCACATGCTTTTCCTGCTCAGTCCCCACCTCCTCCATGGGATCCACTTGAAAGGATAAAGGAGATTCCGACTGAAGTAAGTCCCTTATCCCCAAACACTCTCTCTCTACATGAAAGGGTGTTCCCTGAGAACAGCTGTAACGTAGCATAAGCCCCCTGCAGCTGAGCTGCCCTGTCCTTCACCGGGGAGCTGGAGCAGACACTGGGGGTCTCTGGGAGCCGGGCAGGGCTCACTCCTCAGCCCCACATTTCTGAATAACCCCCAGCAGCTCCCGGGACAAGCCCGTTCCTCACCTAGCCTGGATCCTTCCTCACAGTATTTAAAGGCTGGTAAGTAACAACGATGAGCCCTTAAGAGAAGGAATCTCTGACCTTGCTTTAGGCTACTGCCTCCCACTGCTATCCCAGATCTGGTTACCTGATATCCACTTTTCCCTGCCAGCTCATAGAGCCAAACCTTTCTTCAAGGGCAGGAGGATCAGCCTGCCCCTGTGGACGTCTCCAGCATCCTTCCTCTGATTTGCAGTGTGCTCACCACAGGGTTCAGAGGCTGAAGGGCACTTCGTCCACACAAAAATTCCTGGCAACAGAGTCACTGTGGCACTGGACACAGTTTCCTGGAGGATCGAAGGCCAGGAGTCCTCCAGTCCCTTTGTCAGCCAGTTTGTTTTGCCTTTGTCTTTGTCAACCTGTACTTGGGGATGCTAATTCGATTTTCCATTGAGAGGTGCGGATATCTATATTATTTTCCTAAAACTCCAGAGAATATTATAAATTTCTTTTTATTGCTTCCAGCCATGTTATTTAAAGTAATTAACCTTAATTTATAAATTTTTATATCAAACTGCCTTTTAACTTTTAGAACTGGCAGGAGAAGTCCATTTCCCAGGGCTCCTAATAGTTCTCCATTTAATCAAAATTCATCCATCAGATTCCAGTGTTAAATCATCTTTTAATTGGGAGTTACATTCTGGTTAATAGTTTTATAATTCGCCGCCTCTAATAGTTTTTACCACAGGGATCTACTCCATTTTTTCTCACTCTATTATTCCTGGTGTTCAGCAGGGACATTTTAAAAACGTTCACTTCCCCTGCCTGTTCTTTGTGATCTCATTAATTCTTGATAGCAAGTTCCCTTTCTCCTCATTACTGGAGCATAACTACCTTTATCACTAGGTGAAACCTTACTCATTTCTACAAGTGCTCTCCAATTTTATTTTTTTTTCTCCTCTTAAATAAAATAACAATCTGCAATTTATTTCAAAAAATAATATTCTGTGTATTGTGTATGGTTGTGGTGCTTGACACTGCAGAGATTTCAGAGCGGAGATTTTTGGGGCAAGAACTTGCTCTAACTTTGTGCTTGCAGTGTTTCTCCCAGCAGGGCCCTTCCAATAGCTGGGTTTTCTAGGAGATAATTCCAACTAAAAATATAAACCACTGATACTAATGGCATGAGAAAACCAAGGAATTGCTTGACAGGAATGGCAGATCTCTTTGGAGGGGCTCATGCTCTCATGTTCTCCTGCAAGTGAGGAGCAGGATTGGGCCCCAGCACCTCCACACCAGTTCCAGGTGAACTCCACAGAGGAATTGCCAGCCAGGGCCTCGCTGGTGCAGCTCTGAGCAGGCAGGGCAGTGTTACATTAGCTCAGGATCCTCCCCAAACCATAAAAACAGCCCAAGGTGAAGTAAATAACCATGTATACGAGGCAGTAAAGCCAAGCTGGTTGTTTTTTTAAAAAATGCCTAGAATTAGCGTAAAATTAAATTTGAAACCTTAATCCTCCAAGGGCTGATTCTCAATTTGCAGACCCACAAAACCTCTGCAAATTACCCCACCAATCCTACTGACAGTCTTATAGGAATAGGTTATATTGACTACCCAAAGTCAGGCTCTGCAAAGGAGAGCACATTGTAAAGTGCCATTGGAGAGAGTGAGGAAAAACAATCTCCAAAGGTTTATATCTTAGTCCCTTGAACAGTCCCATAGAATCATTTCATATATAACTTTCTATAAGAAAAATAGGATGGACAAGTGTAAACAGAATTATTATACAATTACAGTGGTCCTTGCAATAACTATAACACTGTCCACTGCAATTTTTATGCCTCCATAAACTACCAGCACTGCAGGATTCCTTTAGCCCTTCTCTCGCCCCACGTGGCAATGTAATAACTTTTCCTAGTTAACGTATGCATCAGTGCAGTAATTTGATATGACAGTGATTACAAAATACTCCAGCAGTTTTAATTGACTAGTGTTGAGATCATATCACCAGCAACAGACAAGATCTTATCTCGTCTATGGCTTCCATCCTGCCTGACTGGGACAATATTTATGTTAATAAGGATCGCAGGCATTAGCCAAGTATTAAGTCCTCAGCTGTGCTAACTACATTTAGATGCAAACAATAATTTCACAGACTGCTGGCCACCCTTTCCTATGTGTGTAGTGGTCGTAAATAAATAAATATTTGGGGTTTTGCACGGTACAGAATCTATTGAAGGAGTTTTTCCGCCTGGAACCCAGATTTCAGGATTCCTTGGCAGAAATAGGACTGTAATTCAGCAGTTAAAAAGTCTCCAAAGCTTGATACTGTATCTGAAGAAATTACCATAAAAATCCGAGGCAGTATTGTGCCTCCCGTATGCAGAGCAGGCAGACTATTACCTCCTCCTTTGTTGCTGCTGCAAACATTTACTTGGAGAGACCTTATTGTCAATGAGTTTTTGACAGAGGTCAAAGTATTTCTGAGTGAAACTGAAAGAGGTCTGGGACTTATATCAGACAGCTGACAGCATCAACAATAGTGTGTTTACTCATCCTGCATGCCGGAAAAATTAATTAAAAGTGTTTGTGAGATGTTCTGAGCTGGCAGAAGCCTCATAGGCTTTTGGTAATGAGGATGCTGCTCTTGTCTGTGGGTGGGGGAAGCCTTGTGGAGGGGCTGGAGCACAAGGAGGAGGGCTGAAGGGGCTGTTCAGCCTGGAGAAAAGGAGGTTTTGGGAGCTCCTTGGAGCTCTTTGCAGCTTCCTGAAAGGAGATTGTGGTCAGGGGGCTTGGTCACCCCTCCCAGAGAGGGGACAGGATGACGGGAAGTGGCCTGAACCTGCAGCAGGGAGGCTTGGGCTGGGTATCAGGAGAAAGATTTCCATGGAAAGGATTGTAAAGCTTTGGAACAGAGTGCCCAGGGAAGTGTTCAAAAACCATGTGGATGTGTCTGGGTTTTTCTGTTGGTCAATGCCAGCTAACTGAATCACCTCACAGACTCATCCCCTAAATTCAGGTAAATCCAGATAAATCCCAGCAGTGATGCAAATTACAGATTGGTTGGACATTAAAACCAGTGTCTTTGGATTTGTGAATATATATACACACACACTGCTAATATTTGGACACTTAAAATATTCATCAAGTATTTTCATTCTGTTTCTCTTCACTAATGCATTTTTAAATGCATTTCTCTTGAATCAGCTCAGTCTCCTCTTTCATGAATCCTTATCTCTGTCCTATGGGCATCAGTATCCCTGCCCTAATGTTCCACTGTGCAAGAACGGAGCTGCTCATAACCCTAATCATACAAAACCAGCTGATTCATTACTGGAGTGGATGAGAGAAGGCATTAAATACTGGCATAAAGGAGAAAAGATAAACTGGTACCAGAAGGTTCATGTCTATTAGCTGAAGTGTTTGGGGACACCACAGGGTTATAAACATTGCCCTGGATTAGGAACCTGGAAGGAAATCCAGGAGAATGAACTTCTGTGCCCTGTTTTGGACAGGGGTCTGCCTGTGTGTGTCTCACTGAGGGGTCAGGAACAGGAACAGGGTGAAGTTGTGAAGGATTTAGGCTCAGTGTTGCACTGTTGGTAACTGTGGGCATTCACAGCCATGGAATAACTCAGGAATTACTGAAAGTTAAACCCTGACTTGTGGGTTCTTGGACTGCAGTGTGGATATCACTTGTGGGATCTTTATCTCTTGGCATTTCCTACCAAGTAGGAAGATTAAGGACTTCTTTCTGTTTTTTAAGGCAAAAGGCAGCTCAGTTCAGTGGACTTGAGGAGCTTGGAGCTGAGGAGAAGATCAGGTCTTGTAAAACTCCTGGCTAAACAAGAAAAAACAGGGAAGCAGCCCTACAGAGAAGAGCTGCAGTGCTGTAGAAGGACATCAGGGATCTGGGAGGTGATAAATAAAGCACTGTTCACCACCCAAGTCTCAGATATGAGCTAGGACACGACATCAGGCCACTACAACATGTTCTTTGATGCACCAGCCCAAACCCTGGGGATGGGCCTTTGAGGAGAGGCCAGGGGCTGGGGGGGCAGCAGGAAGGGGCCAGGCAAACCTGGAGCCCCCAGTTGTGGGTGGTTACCCAGGAAAAGAAAAGGGGAGCTGAGGTGGGGCAGACCCTCCTCTCCAGCAGGGTGAGTGGTGCTTGTGCCAGGCTGCTGCAGATGAGTTGCCTGCTGCATGCTCTGGAGAGCTGCTGCCTTGGCTCCCAGGCTTGGATGGGAGGCTCCCAAGTGTGGTTCATCTCCCAGGAAAGGCGAGACATTCCTGCTTTCCTCTCTGGGGCTGGGATGTGGAGGAGGCGGGTGAGGATGTGGCTGTAGCAGTGTGGTGTTCCTGCGTTCAGAGCAGGCTGTGTCTGGCTTCTTGTGCTCCTGCCTGCTAAAAGTGAAGGGCTTTTATGGCTGTAATGGTTTGTTCCTCCTCCTCTGGCCTCTGGGAATGTGCCTGGATGTGTGGGGCTGGCAGCCCTCTGCAGCAGCGTGGTCTCTGTCCTGACCAGCTCTAGGGTAGGAGCCCCAAGACTCCTCTGGAGAACAGGAACAAGGTGGAGTTTCCAGGTGGAGAGCCTCTGAGTTCAAAATAAATCCATGGAATGAGATTTTATTCCCTTTTCTCACTCAGGTGGTTTGTGAGCAGTGTTTATTTGGAGCCCATGTCCCAGAGCCCGTGAAATACCAGTCCCTCGGGGCACAAATGAGCCGTCCCTGGAGAGCCAAGGACTCGAGCAGTTGGGAAAACTGTGCTGAGCATCCTCTCTCCCTCCCGATGCCGTGTTCAGCTACGTGCTGTGATGTAAGGCAGCCCTAAATTACAAGCAAACAAACACAACCCCCTGTCGTTCCTCATCTCTCTGCTGTGTGGGCAGAAACTCATCTGGTAGCCTGGAACAAAGTGCCTGGGTGGATGGGAGCCAGGGAGGCCGCTGGAACCACTCCTCCCGCGGAGATGCTGCAATTTAGTGAGTCATTAAGAAATAATACGGGGTGTATCGCTCTCTCTTGTTCTCTCCACACACAGTCAAACAGAAAATATGCAACATAATCTCGTGCATTTATTTGGGGTGAGGGATAATGGCCCTCAGAATTAAACACCAGCTGTCTTTAAAGGAAGCAAAACGCTCTGGCCGCCCTCTGTCCCCCGGCTGACTGCTGTACTTTATTCCAAAGAGCTGCTGTGAAGGGGGGAACCCTTACAGAACTAATTTAGTTAAAATTTACACTCCTTGATTTTGTGCCTCTTCTTTTTCCCTCTTCTAGTTTTGTAGCTATGATGCAGTATTGATCCAAAGATCTATAGGATCATACCATGGCTCCAGGTGGGTGGCAGAATTGAGGCTAGGCTTCATTTCCATCTGAATGGTGCAGAAAATAATTCCACTTTCCAGCTTTTATTGCTCAGAACATTGCATTTCTCTCATTGCAGTGTATGGGAATTAGCTCTGGAGGAAAGAAATGATTTTTTTTTTCTCCCCCCCTTGATGTAGAGTGGAGCAGAAGGATTCAGGAAGAAGTAATGTAAGAAAGCAGACAGCAAGCTCATTGCTGTTTGAATTAGGTGCAGCTGGATTGCTCTAACGAAATGGAACTGCTCATCCGGGCTTCAAGTGGTGTTTCTGTACAGGGATGGTCTCCAGACTGCAGATTCCTTGTCTGGCTGGGACAGCCCCCTGCAGCACTGAGAAATGCAGGAATAGCAGGGCAGGCAGCAGCTCAGCTTTGTTCCAGGTGCTGATGTGAGGAGATGCACAGGGGAAATGTGGTTCTTTTCTATCCCACCCTGATGCAAAGGCTGAGGAGAGCAGCTGAAACAGCGACCCAGCCTGGACTGGCAGTGTTGCCATAGCTCGTTGAGTTTGCTGTGTGAATTTAGTAAATCAGAAGGAATTTCCCTGCCAGAGAAGCAGGCTGTCACCTGTTCATCAATAACCTGCCACCCCAAACTGATGCCTCTGGTACTGCATCCTGCTGGAAGAGTTTCCCACAGTTATTTCCTGCTAGAGGGGGAGCAGTTCAGCAATGTGCCACGGAAATACCGCAGTCTGTGCATCCAGGAAAGGAAAGACTTTCAGAGTCCAGTGGCATACTCTATTAAACACCCTCAGAAAATGTTACCAGCATGCTATGGCTGCTTTCAGAAGCACAGGTCTTGGGAACTCCTTGTCAGTGCCAGTGTCTCAGGCAGGAGTCAAGGGAAAGTAAAAAATAATCTGCAGGGGTTTAGGATAATTGATGGAGATTCCTGTAACGCTGTAACCAGCACGATGCTAAATGTTTCTCATACCAGAGAGGTGCTCTCAGGAGAATACCTGTCCTCATGAAGCATTTACTTCTAACACAGAATATTTGCTGCTCCTGCCTGGTGTCACTGTAGTCAGGACACTTCCCATGCCAGCAGTGGGGTTTTGCTGCCCTGCTCACCCAGCTGGTCCCACCCATGAGGCTGAGGCTGGGCAGCTCTCTGAGGGTGCACATCTCATTAGCACCCTGAGCAGTTCCTGCTTGGCTCAGAGGCTTTGAAATGTGCTCAGGCTCGGGCCACAGGATTTGTGCTTCCTGTCAATGACAAGTGGAGCAAATATTGACAGTGCTCTCAGAGACTCCAGTTACTATTGCTCTTGTTAATTCAGGGCAAAATTTATCCTCGTGCCACAGGCCTGTGTTAGTGTGTGCTATTGAAACCACTGGACTGCCTGCTCCCATTTCTTGCTGTGTGGATAATTTGGGGAATGAGGGAAAGAAAACTGTCATCTGTGGAGCTTTCTAAACTTTTATTTTTTAACCCCATGTACCTCTTTCTTATTTCTAATCTCATGTTGGACCACTCGTGTGCAAACATAGAGAATGTTCTGTTAAAGTTACTTCAAGTTGGGAAATACAGAGAGCAAAACAGTAATTTTCCTCCTGAAGCTGGTGAACTTCTGGGTAATGCTCTGAACATCTATCGCTTTTAAAGACTCCTAGATTTAAAGAAGGAAAAAAAAACCTGTAAAAAACAGACATGGAAAAAACCTGGATTAAACTGTCACTCATTCACAATCTATCCAGGAAACTCATCCATGCCCCTACAGGTAGCTAGTTATCCCATCAGGAATTTCATATTCTTGTCTGAATCCTGGAACACAAATTGCTCCAGCGCTATGGGTCTGCCTTGATTAGGGTCTGCTGACACAGATGTCCCCAGCATGTGTTCCTAAAAAGCCTGCTCAAATAACTGCTTCTTTCCCCAAAGGGATCAAAGGTTGAGATGGTCTTTCCAGAGCTTTAGCCAGGCTGTGCAAAGCATCTGCAAAGTTTAATCCCTTAACCTTTCCTTCCCTCCCTCCCTTGTCTATTTTTTTTTTTTTAAGGATGGTATAAATGGAGTTTAAGGGTTTATATTTTTTTCTTTATAAAAACAGCTATTACTTGTGAAGAACCCCTGGAAAAGAAAGTGTAGCCTTGCTTTTTAGCCAAGAGACAGTTAGGTTTTGGCTATTCTGTCAAGGATAAAGCCCAGAATGCCTCTGTACACTTGTGCAAATATCTAATGTTGACATCTTTTGCCAGCTGCTGTTGTGGCTTCTTTTTCCTTGATGAACCAAATCCTCTCGTGATGTGGCCTCTGAGCACCATTATAATTAAAAGAATTAAAATTCAATTTGAGCTATTGTCGTTACACAATGCAAAGTTCAACACCACTGAAGGTTGATTTTATTGATTCCGTATTGGGCACTCCATGGAAATCAGTTACCTTGACACAAACATGGTATTGGCAGTAGAAGGCACAAATGGTCCCACTCCTGCCCTTGCTCACTCTAATTTCACTATTTGCAGCACCTTTCATAGTTGAGGCAGCATTTCTATCTTAAAACATGTTATTTCAAGATCACTTTGGTCCTGGAATTCTCTCCAGCTTAAATAGCAATATAAGATTTGCAGCCTTGGCCAAAAAATATATGTATGAGAGTTAAATGCTACAAAGTTTGTTAAAATTGCAGCTGTCAGTGGCAGCCAGGAGCCCTGTTCCTCCTGGGAGCTCATGGGGTTGCTTTTTTTTCCCCCCTTGCACTCCTACTGTTCTGGCCTGCATCTATTTTCTTTATTTATTTTAAACCCCAGACACAAAATTTATCTGAATTTTCTCAAATCTGTTTCATTAAGAAACAACCGTCACCATCAACTGTCTCTCTATTCAACACAATTATTTCCAAGAGGCTGGATATTGACTCGAAATCAGCTCTTCTGAGTGTGAGATGCTTTTAAGCACTGATGAGAATTGTTCCTGCTCTCTGAAATCGCTGCTCTGAGTGGAGCAGCTGCAGCTCCTGCTCGATGCAGTAACAGTTCCCTCCAGCACGGCAGGGCTGGGCTCTGGAAGGGTAAAGCTGTTGTGGTAGGGATGGGAAGGAACCTTTCTGGAAGGTGGGGAGGCACCTGGACAACAAGACCATGGAAAAAGTCGATCTTTGGAGCCATCTTTTCTAGTTTTTATATCGGTGCTTTTAGTTTGGGTCAGAGGCATAAACATTGCTTTTCCCTGGAGTGCCTCTTTGCACCAGAGCTGTGTTGTGGCGTAGTTAAATAACAATGAGACAGGATTCCTGGACAGCTCCCCACCCTCCATCCCCCTGTCCATGCACTGGATCAGGAATCAAGAAACAGCTTGGAAGACTGAACCCCAACATGAGAGAGACCAGAAGTTGTGGTTCGTGTGTGCCTGAGCTTTCTCTTCCAATGTTACACAGGTTTCCAGCCTGGGAGTCTCATGCATTGTCCAGTGTGTGATGATACCCAAACACCCAGGGTTTGTGTTCC
>NC_031787.1:8169362-8169738 GCF_001522545.3 Parus major
ACCCAAACACCCAGGGTTTGTGTTCCTGTGACACCAAAACACGCAGGGTTTGTGTTCCCTATAACACCCAAACACCCAGGGTTTGTGTTCCCTGTGACACCCAAACACCCAGGGTTTGTGTTCCCTGTGACACCCAAACACCCAGGGTTTGTGTTCCTGTGGTGACACCCAAACACGCAGGGTTTGTGTTCCCTATAACACCCAAACACCCAGGGTTTGTGTTCCTGTGGTGACACCCAAACACCCAGGGTTTGTGTTCCCTTTGAGAGAAGAGGAATCTGCCTGGGAGCTGTGGCCGAGGCAGGGTCTGGCTGTCGGAAGTGCGGCTGTCTGAGCTCTGTCCAGCTGTTTCCAGCTGTTTTCAGCTGTTTCCAGC